>NW_026735084.1:0-174963 GCF_949786415.1 Peromyscus eremicus
CTGACAAGAACAGTAGATCCTCTTCAGTCCAATACACTGTACATGCTGGGAACAGACGCGAGTGCTATTTGCCCTGTGTATGGCAATGGGAACAGCAGTAGTGACTCTTCTTACCAGAAAACAACTCTTGCTCGTAGGACCAAAAACTGCATGTGATTCAACTCCATTTATGACTGGGAAACAATCGCTATCTCACCTTACAAGAAACACTCTCTGCTTTTGAGATAAGAGCACTCTTCTACTCTACTGTTTTTCCTATAGGGCTAGAACAGTGAGCTTGCTCAGAACAAAAGAACTGTGCTTCCTACACACACGGGCCATACCTAGTTCAACTCTGCTTAGGAAACGGACAATAACAGTAGATCTTCTTCAGTCCAATACACTGTACATGCTGGGAACAGACGTGAGTGCTGTATGCCCTGTGTATGACAATGGGAGCACAATAGTGACTCTTCTTACCAGAAAACAGCTCTTGCTTTTAGGACCAGAAACTGCATGTGATTCAACTCCATTTAGGACTGGGAAACAAACGCTAGCTCGCTTTACAAGAAACACACTCTGCTTTTGAGAAAAGAGCACTCTTCCACTCTACTGTGTTTACTATAGTGCCAGAACAGTGAGTTTGCTCAGAACAAAAGAAGTGTGCTTCCTACACACACGGGCCATATCTAGTTCAACTCTGCTTAGGAAACGGACAAGAACAGTAGCTCCTCTTCAGTCCAATACACTGTACTTGCTGGGAACAGATTCAAGTGCTATTTGCACTGTTAATGGCAATGGGAGCGAAATAGTGACTCTTCTTACCAGATAACAAGGCTTGCTTGTAGGACAGGAAACTGCATGTGTTTCAACTCCATTTAGGACTGGGAAACAAACGCTAGCTCGCCTTACAAGAAACACACTCTGCTTTTGAGAAAAGAGCACTCTTCTACTCTACTGTGTTTCCTACAGGGTCCAAACAATGACCTGGCTCAGAACAAAAGAACTGAGCTTCCTACACACACGGGCCATATCTAGTTCAACTCTGCTTAGGAAACTGACAAGAACAGTAGTTCCTCTTCAGTCCAATGCACTGTACTTGCTTGGAACAGACGCGAGTGCTATTTGCACTGTGTAAGGCAATGGGAGCACAATAGTGACTCTTCTTACCAGAAAACAACTCTTCCTCATAGGACCAGAAACTGCATGTGATTCAACTCGATTTAGGACTGGGAAACAAACGCTAGCTCGCCTTAGAAGAAACACACTCCTCTTTTGAGAAAAGAGCTCTCTTCTACTCTACTGTGTTTACTGTAGGGCCGGAACAGTGAGCTTGCTCAGAACAAAAGAAGTGTGCTTCCTACACACACGGGCCATATCTAGTTCAACTCTTCTTAGGAAAAGGACAAGAAGAGTAGGTACTCTTCAGTCCAATACACTGTACTTGCTGGGAACAGAGGCGAGTGCTATTTGCACTCTGTATGGCAAAGGGAGCGCAATAGTGACTTTCCTTACCAGAAAACAACTCTTGCTCGTAGGATCAAAAATTGCATGTGCTTCAACTCCATTTATGACTGGAAAACGATCGTTAGCTCACCTTACAAGAAACACACTCTGCTTTTGAGAAAAGTGCACTCTTCTCCTCTACTGTGTTTCCAATAGGGCCAGAGCAGTGAGCTTGCTCAGAACAAAAGAACTGTGCTTCCTACACACACGGGCCATATCTAGTTCAACTCTGCTTAGAAAACTGACAAGAACAGTAGCTCCTCTTCAGTCCAATACACTGTACTTGCTGAGAACAGACGCAAGTGCTATTTGCACTGTGTATGGCAATGGGAGCACAATAGTGACTCTTCTTACCAGAAAACAACTCATGCTCGTAGGACCAGAAACTGCATGTGATTCAACTCCATTTAGGACTGGGAACAAACGCTAGCTCGCCCTACAAGAAACACACTCTGCTTTTGAGGAAAGAGCACTCTTCTACTCTACTGTGTTTCCTATTGAGCCAGAACAGTGAGCTTGCTCAGAACAAAAGAACTGTGCTTCCTACACACACGGGCCATATCTAGTTCAACTCTGCTTAGGAAACTGACAAGAACAGTAGATTCTCTTCAGTCCAATGAACTGTACTTGCTTGGAACATACGTGAGTGCTATTTGCACTGTGTATGGCAATGGGAGTGCAATAGTGTCTCTTCTTACCAGAAAACAACTCTTGCTCATAGGACCAGAAACTGCATGTGATTCAACTCCATTTAGGCCTGGGAAACAAACGCTAGCTTGCCTTACAAGAAACACACTCTGCTTTTGAGAAAAGAACACTCTTCTACTCTAGTGTGTTTCCTATAGGGCCTGAACAGTGAGCTTGCACAGAACAAAAGAACTGTGGTTCCTACACACACGGGTCATTTCTAGTTCAACTCTGCTTAGGAAACTGACAAGAACAGTAGCTCCTCTTCAGTCCAGTATACTGTCATGCTGGGAACAGACGCCAGTGCTATTTGCACTGTGTATGACAATGGGAGCACAATATTTCCTCTTCTTACCAGAAAACAACTCTTGCTCGTAAAACCAGAAACTGCATGTGATTCAACTCCATTTAGAACTGGGACACAAACGCTAGCTCGCCTTACAAGAAACACACTCTGCTTTTGAGAAAAGAGCACTCTTCTACTCTACTGTGTTTCCAATAGGGCCAGAGCAGTGAGCTTGCTCAGAACAAAAGAACTGTGCTTCCTACACACACGGGCCATATCTAGTTCAACTCTGCTTAGAAAACTGACAAGAACAGTAGCTCCTCTTCAGTCCAATACACTGTACTTGCTGAGAACAGACTTGAGTGCTATTTGCACTGTGTATGGCAATGGGAGGGCAATAGTGACTCTTCTTACCAGAAAACAACTCTTGCTCATAGGACCAGAAACTGCATGTGATTCAACTCCATTTAGGCCTGGGAAACTAACGCTAGCTTGCCTGACAAGAAACACACTCTGTTTTTCAGAAAAGAGCACTCTTCTACTCTACTGTGTTTCCGATAGGGCCAGAACAGTGAGCTTGCTCAGAACAAAAGAACTGTGCTTCCTACACACACGGGCCATATCTAGTTCAACTCTGCTTAGAAAACTGACAAGAACAGTAGCTCCTCTTCAGTCCAATACACTGTACTTGCTGAGAACAGACGCAAGTGCTATTTGCACTGTGTATGGCATTGGGAGTGCAATAGTGTCTCTTCTTACCAGAAAACAACTCTTGCTCATAGGACCAGAAACTGCATGTGATTCAACTGCATTTAGGCCTGGGAAACAAATGCTAGCTCGCCTTAGAAGAAACACACTCTGCTTTTGAGAAAAGAACACTCTTCTACTCTAGTGTGTTTCCTATAGGGCCAGAACAGTGAGCTTGCTCAGAACAAAAGAACTGTGCTTCCTACACACACGGGTCATTTCTAGTTCAACTTTGCTTAAGAAACTGACAAGAACAGTAGCTCCTCTTCAGTCCAATATACTGTCATGCTGGGAACAGACGCCCGTGCTATTTGCACTGTGTATGACAATTCGAGCACAATAGTGCCTCTTCTTACCAGAAAACAACTCTTGCTCATAGGACCAGAAACTGCATGTGATTCAACTCCATTTAGGACTGGGAAACAAACGCTAGCTCGCCTTACAAGAAACACACTCTGCTTTTGAGAAAAGAGCACTCTTCTACTCTACTGTGTTTCCTATGGGGTCAGAACAGTGAGCTTGCTCAGAACAAAAGAACTGTGCTTCCTACACACACGGGCCATATCTAGTTCAACTCTGCTTAGGAAACTGACAAGAACAGTAGATCCTCTTCAGTCCAATGCACTGTACTTGCTTGGAACAGACTTGAGTGCTATTTGCACTGTGTATGTCAATGGGAGTGCAATAGTGACTCTTCTTACCAGAAAACAACTCTTGCTCATAGGACCAGAAACTGCATGTGATTCAACTGCATTTAGGCCTGGGAAACAAATGCTAGCTCGCCTTAGAAGAAACACAGTCTGCTTTTGAGAAAAGAACACTCTTCTACTCTAGTGTGTTTCCTATAGGGCCAGAAGAGTGAGCTTGCTCAGAACAAAAGAACTGTGCTTCCTACACACACGGGTCATTTCTAGTTCAACTCTGCTTAGGAAACTGACAAGAACAGTAGGTCCTCTTCAGTCCAATATACTGTCATGCTGGGAACAGACGCCAGTGCTATTTGCAGTGTGTATGACAATGGGAGCACAATAGTGCCTCTTCTTACCAGAAAACAACTCTTGCTCGTAGGACCAGAAACTGCATGTGATTCAACTCCATTTAGGACTGGGAAACAAACGCTAGCTCGCCTTACAAGAAACACACTCTGCTTTTGAGAAAAGAGCACTCTTCTACTCTACTGTGTTTCCTATGGGGTCCGAACAGTGAGCTTGCTCAGAACAAAAGAACTGTGCTTCCTACGCTCACGGGCCATATCTAGTTCAACTCTGCTTAGGAAACTGACAAGAACAGTAGATCATCTTCAGTCCAATGCACTGTACTTGCTTGGAACAGACTTGAGTGTATTTGCACTGTGTATGGCAATGGGAGGGCAATAGTGACTCTTCTTACCAGAAAACAACTCTTGCTCATAGGACCAGAAACTGCATGTGATTCAACTCCATTTAGGACTGGGAAACAAACGCTAGCTCGCCTTAGAAGAAACATACTCTGCTTTTGAAAAAAGAGCACTCTTCTACTCTACTGTGTTTCCTATGGGTTCTGAACAGTGAGGTTGCTCAGAACAAAAGAACTGTGCTTCCTACACACACGGGCCATATCTAGTTCAACTCTGCTTAGAAAACTGACAAGAACAGTAGCTCCTCTTCAGTCCAATACACTGTACTAGCTGAGAACAGACGCAAGTGCTATTTGCACTGTGTATGGCAATGGGAGTGCAATAGTGACTCTTCTTACCAGAAAACAACTCTTGCTCATAGGACCAGAAACTGCATGTGATTCAACTGCATTTAGGCCTGGGAAACAAATGCTAGCTCGCCTTAGAAGAAACACACTCTGCTTTTGAGAAAAGAACTCTCTTCTACTCTAGTGTGTTTCCTATAGGGCCAGAACAGTGAGCTTGCTCAGAACAAAAGAACTGTGCTTCCTACACACACGGGTCATTTCTAGTTCAACTCTGCTTAGGAAACTGACAAGAACAGTAGCTCCTCTTCAGTCCAATATACTGTCATGCTGGGAACAGACGCCAGTGCTATTTGCACTGTGTATGACAATGGGAGCACAATAGTGCCTCTTCTTACCAGAAAACAACTCTTGCTCGTAGGACCAGAAACTGCATGTGATGCAACTCCATTTAGGACTGAGAAACAAACGCTAGCTCGCCTTACAAGAAACACACTCTGCTTTTGAGAAAAGATCACTCTTCTACTCTACTGTGTTTCCTACAGGGTCCAAACAGTGAGCTTGCTCAGAACAAAAGAACTGTGCTTCCTACACACACGGGCCATATCTAGTTCAACTCTGCTTAGGAAACTGACAAGAACAGTAGATCCTCTTCAGTCCAATGCACTGTACTTGCTTGGAACAGACGCAAGTGCTATTTGCACTGTGTAAGGCAATGGGAGCACAATAGTGACTCTTCTTACCAGAAAACAACTCTTCCTCATAGGACCAGAAACTGCATGTGATTCAACTCCATTTAGGACTGGGAAACAAACGCTAGCTCGCCTTAGAAGAAACACACTCTGCTTTTGAGAAAAGAGCACTCTTCTACTCTACTGTGTTTCCTATGGGTTCTGAACAGTGAGATTGCTCAGAACAAAAGAACTGTGCTTCCTACACACACGGGCCATATCTAGTTCAACTCTGCTTAGAAAACTGACAAGAACAGTAGCTCCTCTTCAGTCCAATACACTGCACTAGCTGAGAACAGACGCAAGTGCTATTTGCACTGTGTATGGCAATGGGAGTGCAATAGTGACTCTTCTTACCAGAAAACAACTCTTGCTCATAGGACCAGAAACTGCATGTGATTCAACTGCATTTAGGCCTGGGAAACAAATGCTAGCTCGCCTTAGAAGAAACACACTCTGCTTTTGAGAAAAGAACACTCTTCTACTCTAGTGTGTTTCCTATAGGGCCAGAACAGTGAGCTTGCTCAGAACAAAAGAACTGTGCTTCCTACAAACACGGGTCATTTCTAGTTCAACTCTGCTTAGGAAACTGACAAGAACAGTAGCTCCTCTTCAGTCCAATATACTGTCATGCTGGGAACAGACGCCAGTGCTATTTGCACTGTGTATGACAATGGGAGCACAATAGTGCCTCTTCTTACCAGAAAACAACTCTTGCTCTTAGGACCAGAAACTGCATGTGATGCAACTCCATTTAGGACTGAGAAACAAACGCTAGCTCGCCTTACAGGAAACACACTCTGCTTTTGAGAAAAGATCACTCTTCTACTCTACTGTGTTTCCTACAGGGTCCAAACAGTGAGCTTGCTCAGAACAAAAGAACTGTGCTTCCTACACACACGGGCCATATCTACTTCAACTCTGCTTAGGAAACTGACAAGAACAGTAGATCCTCTTCAGTCCAATGCACTGTACTTGCTTGGAACAGACGCGAGTGCTATTTGCACTGTGTAAGGCAATGGGAGCACAATAGTGACTCTTCTTACCAGAAAACAACTCTTGCTCATAGGACCAGAAACTGCATGTGATTCAACTCGATTTAGGACTGGGAAACAAACGCTAGCTCGCCTTAGAAGAAACACACTCCTCTTTTGAGAAAAGAGCACTCTTCTACTCTACTGTGTTTACTGTAGGGCCGGATCAGTGAGCTTGCTCAGAACAAAAGAAGTGTGCTTCCTACACACACGGGCCATATCTAGTTCAACTCTTCTTAGGAAAAGGACAAGAAGAGTAGGTACTCTTCAGTCCAATACACTGTACTTGCTGGGAACAGAGGCGAGTGCTATTTGCACTCTGTATGGCAAAGGGAGCGCAATAGTGACTTTCCTTACCAGAAAAGAACTCTTGCTCGTAGGATCAAAAATTGCATGTGCTTCAACTCCATTTATGACTGGAAAACAATCGCTAGCTCACCTTACAAGAAACACACTCTGCTTTTGAGAAAAGTGCAGTCTTCTCCTCTACTGTGTTTCCTATGGGGTCCGAACAGTGAGCTAGCTCAGAACAAAAGAACTGTGCTTCCTACACACACGGGCCATATCTAGTTCAACTTTGCTTAGGAAACTGACAAGAACAGTAGATCCTCTTCAGTCCAATACACTGTACATGCTGGGGACAGACGCCAGTGCTATTTGCTCTGTGTAAACAAAGGGAGCACAATAGTGACTCTTCTTACCAGAAAACAACTCTTGCTCATAGGACCAGAAACTGCATGTGATTCAACTGCATTTAGGCCTGGGAAACAAATGCTAGCTCGCCTTAGAAGAAACACACTCTGCTTTTGAGAAAAGAACTCTCTTCTACTCTAGTGTGTTTCCTATAGGGCCAGAACAGTGAGCTTGCTCAGAACAAAAGAACTGTGCTTCCTACACACACGGGTCATTTCTAGTTCAACTCTGCTTAGGAAACTGACAAGAACAGTAGCTCCTCTTCAGTCCAATATACTGTCATGCTGCGAACAGATGCCAGTGCTATTTGCACTGTGTATGACAATGGGAGCACAATAGTGCCTCTTCTTCCCAGAAAACAACTCTTGCTCGTAGGACCAGAAACTGCATGTGATTCAACTCCATTTAGGACTGGGAAACAAACGCTAGCTCGCCTTAGAAGAAACACACTCTGCTTTTGAGAAAAAGAGCACTCTTCTACTCTAGTGTGTTTCCTACAGGGCCAGAACAGTGAGCTTTCTCAGAACAAAAGAACTGTGCTTTCTAAACACACGGGCCATTTCCTGTTCAACTCTGCTTAGGAAACTGACAAGAACAGTAGATCCTCTTCAGTCCAATATACTGTCATGCTGGGAACAGACGCCAGTGCTATTTGCCCTGTGTATCACAAAGGGAGCACAATAGTGACTCTTCTTACCAGAAAACAACTCTTGCTCTTAGGACCAGAAACTGCATATGATTCAACTCCATTTAGAACTGGGACACAAACGCTAGCTCGCCTTACAAGAAAAACTCTCTGCTTTTGAGAAAAGAGCACTCTTCTACTCTACTGTGTTTCCTATGGGGTCGGAACAGTGAGATTGCTCAGAACAAAAGAACTGTGCTTCCTACACACACTGGACATATCTAGTTCAACTTTGCTTAGGAAACTGACAAGAACAGTAGATCCTCTTCAGTCCAATACACTGTACATGCTGGGAACAGACGCCAGTGCTATTTGCTCTGTGTAAGACAAAGGGAGCACAATAGTGACTCTTCTTACCAGAAAACAACTCTTGCTCATAGGACCAGAAACTGCATGTGATTCAACTGCATTTAGGCCTGGGAAACAAATGCTAGCTCGCCTTAGAAGAAACACACTCTGCTTTTGAGAAAAGAACACTCTTCTTCTCTAGTGTGTTTCCTATAGTGCCAGAACAGTGAGCTTGCTCAGAACAAAAGAACTGTGCTTCCTACACACACGGGTCATTTCTAGTTCAACTCTGCTTAGGAAACTGACAAGAACAGTAGCTCCTCCTCAGTCCAATATACTGTCATGCTGGGAACAGATGCGAGTGCTATTTGCACTGTGTATGACTATGGGAGCACAATAGTGCCTCTTCTTACCAGAAAACAACTCTTGCTCGTAGGACCAGAAACTGCATGTGATTCAACTCCATTTAGGACTGGGAAACAAACACTAGCTCGCTTTACAAGAAACACACTCTGCTTTTGAGAAAAGAGCACTCTTCTACTCTACTGTGTTTCCTATGGGGTCCGAACAGTGAGCTTGCTCAGAACAAAAGAACTGTGCTTCCTACACACACGGGCCATATCTAGTTCAACTCTGCTTAGGAAACTGACAAGAACAGTAGATCCTCTTCAGTCCAATGTACTGTACTAGCTTGGAACAGACTTGAGGGCTATTTGCACTGTTTATGGCAATGGGAGGGCAATAGTGACTCTTCTTACCAGAAAACAACTCTTGCTCATAGGACCAGAAACTGCATGTGATTCAACTCCATTTAGGACTGGGAAACAAACGCTAGCTCGCCTTAGAAGAAACACACAATGCTTTTGAGAAAAGAGCACTCTTCTACTCTAGTGTGTTTCCTATAGGGCCAGAACAGTGAGCTTGCTCAGAACAAAAGAACTGTGCTTCCTAAACACACGGGCCATTTATAATTCAACTCTGCTTAGGAAACTGACAAGAACAGTACATACTCTTCAGTCCAATATACTGTCATGCTGGGAACAGACGCCAGTGCTATTTGCCCTGTGTATGACAAAGGGAGCACAATAGTGACTCTTCTCGCCAGAAAACAACTCTTGCTCGTAGGAACAGAAACTGCATGTGATTCAACTCCATTTAGAACTGGGACACAAACGCTAGCTCGCCTTACAAGAAACACTCTCTGCTTTTGAGAAAAGAGCACTCTTCTACTCTACTGTGTTTCCTATGGGGTCTGAGCAGTGAGCTTGCTCAGAACAAAAGAACTGTGCTTCCTACACACACTGGACATATCTAGTTCAACTTTGCTTAGGAAACTGACAAGAACAGTAGATCCTCTTCAGTCCAATACACTGTACATGCTGGGAACAGACGCCAGTGCTATTTGCTCTGTGTAAGAAAAAGGGAGCACAATAGTGACTCTTCTTACCAGAAAACAACTCTTGCTTGTAGGACCAGAAAATGCATGTGATTCATCTCCATTTAGGACTGGGAAACAAACGCTAGCTTGCCTTACAAGAAACACACTCTGCTTTTGAGGAAAGAGCACTCTTCTACTCTACTGTGTTTCCTATAGGGCCAGAACAGTGAGCTTGCTCAGAACAAAAGAACTGTGCTTCCTACACACACGGGCCATATCTAGTTCAACTCTGCTTAGGAAACTGACAAGAACAGTAGATCCTCTTCAGTCCAATGTACTGTACTTGCTTGGAACAGACTTGAGTGCTATTTGCACTGTGTATGGCAATGGGAGGGCAATAGTGACTCTTCTTACCAGAAAACAACTCTTGCTCATAGGACCAGAAACTGCATGTGATTCAACTCCATTTAGGACTGGGAAACAAACGCTAGATGGCCTTAGAAGAAACACACTCTGCTTTTGAGAAAAGAGCACTCTTCTACTCTACTGTGTTTCCGATAGGGCCAGAACAGTGAGCTTGCTCAGAACAAAAGAACTGTGCTTCCTACACACGGGCCATATCTAGTTCAACTCTGCTTTGAAAACTGACAAGAACAGTAGCTCCTCTTCAGTCCAATACACTGTACTTGCTGAGAACAGATGCAAGTGCTATTTGCAATGTGTATGGCAATGGGAGCTTAATAGTGACTCTTCTTACCAGAAAACAACTCATGCTCGTAGGACCAGAAACTGCATGTGATTCAACTCCATTTAGGACTGAGAAACAAACGCTAGCTCGCCTTACAAGAAACACACTCTGCTTTTGAGAAAAGAGCACTCTTGTACTCTACTGTGTTTCCTATGGGGTCTGAACAGTGAGCTTGCTCAGAACAAAAGAACTGTGCTTCCTACACACACGGGCCATATCTAGTTCAACTTTGCTTAGGAAACTGACAAGAACAGTAGATTCTCTTCAGTCCAATACACTGTACCTGCTGGGAACAGATGCGAGTGCTATTTGCCCTGTGTATGGCATTGGGAACGCAATAGTGACTCTTCTTACCAGAAAACAACTCTTGCTCATAGGAACAAAAACTGCATGTGATTCAACTCCATTTCTGACTGGGAAACAAACACTAGCTCGCCTTACAAAAAACACCCTCTGCTTTTGAGAAAAGATCACTCTTCTACTCTACTGTGTTTCCTATGGGGTCCTTACAGTGTGCTTGCTCAGGACAAAGGAACTGTGTTTCCTACACACGGGCCATATCTAGTCCAACTCTGCTTAGGAAACTGACAAGAACAGTAGATCCTCTTCAGTCCAATACACTGTACATGCTCGGAACAGATGCGAGTGCTATTTGCCCTGTGTATGGCAATTGGAGCACAATAGTGACTCTTCTTACCAGAAAACAACTCTTGCTTGTAGGAACAGAAACTGCATGTGATTCAACTCCATTTAGGACTGGGAAACAAACGCTAGCTGGCCTTAGAAGAAACACACTCTGCTTTTGAGAAAAGAGCCCTCTTCTACTCTACTGTGTTTCCTATAGGGCCAGAACAGTGAGCTTGCTCAGAACAAAGAACTGTGCTTCCTACACACACGGGCCATATCTAGTTCAACTCTGCTTAGGAAACTGACAAGAACAGTAGCTCCTCTTCAGTCCAATGCACTATTCTTGCTTGGAACAGACGCGAGTGCTATTTGCACTGTATATGGCAATGGGAGCGCAATAGTGACTCTACTTACCAGAAAACAACTCTTGCTCGTAGGACCAGATACTGCATGTGATTCAACTCCATTTAGGACTGGGATACAAACGCTAGCTTCCCTTAGAAGAAACACACTCTGCTTTTGAGAAAAGAGCACTCTTCTACTCTACTGTGTTTCCTATAGGGCCAGAACAGTGAGCTTGCTCAGAACAAAAGAACTGTGCTTCCTACACACACGGGCCATATCTAGTTCAACTTTGCTTAGAAAACTGACAAGAACAGTAGATCCTCTTCAGTCCAATACACTGTACATGTTGGGAACAGACGCGAGTGCTATTTGCCCTGTGTATGTCAATTGGAGCACAATAGTGACTCTTCTTACCAGAAAACAACTCTTGCTTGTAGGACCAGAAACTGCATGTGATTCAACTCCATTTAGGACTTGGAAACAAACGCTAGCTCGACTGACAAGAAACACACTCTGCTTTTGAGAAAAGAGCACTCTTCTACTCTACTGTGTTTCCTATAGGGCCAGAAGAGTGAGCTTGCTCAGAACAAAAGAACTGTGCTTTCTACACACACGGGCCATTTCTAGTTCAACTCTGCTTAGGAAACTGACAAGAACAGTAGATCCTCTTCAGTCCAATATACTGTCATGCTGGGACCAGACGCCAGTGCTATTTGCCCTGTGTATGACAAAGGGAGCACAATAGTGACTCTTCTTACCAGAAAACAACTCTTGCTCATAGGACCAGAAACTGCATGTGATTCAACTCCACTTAGGACTAGGACACATACGCTAGCTCGACTTACAGGAAACACACTCTGCTTTTGAGAAAAGAGCACTCTTCTACTCTACTGTGTTTCCTAATGGGCCAGAACAGTGAGCTTGCTCAGAACAAATAACTGTGCTTCCTACACACACGAACATATTTAGTTCAAATCTGCTTAGGAAACTGACAAGAACAGTAGCTCCTCTTCAGTCCAATGCACTGTTCTTGCTTGGAACAGATGTGAGTGCTATTTGCACTGTGTATGGCAATGGGAACGCAATAGTGACTTTCCTTACCAGAAAACAACTCTTGCTCCTAGCACCAAAAACTGCATGTGATTCAACTCCATTTTTGACTGGGAAACAATTGCTAGCTCACCTTACAAGAAACACTCTCTGCTTTTGATAAAAGAGCACTCTTCTATTCTACTGTGTTTCCTATAGGGCCAGAACAGTGAGCAGGCTCAGAACAAAAGAACTGTGTTTCTACGCACACTGGCCATATCTAGTTCAACTCTGCTTAGGAAACTGACAAGAACAGTAGCTTCTCTTCAGTCCAATACACTGTACTTGCTGAGAACAGACGCAAGTTCTATTTGCACCGTGTATGGCAATGGGAGCGCAATAGTGACTCTTCTTACCAGAAAAAAACTCTTGCTCCTAGGACCAAAAACTGCATGTGATTCAACTCCATTTCTGACTGGGAAACAAACACTAGATCGCCTTACAAGAAACACACTCTGCTTTTGAGAAAAGAACACTCTTCTACTCTACTGTGTTTCCTATGAGGTCTGAACAGTGAGCTTGCTCAGAACAAAAGAACTGTGCTTCCTACACACACGGGCCATATCTAGTTCAACTCTGCTTATGAAACTGACAAGAACAGTATATCCTCTTCAGTCCAATGCACTGTACATGCTGGGAACAGAAGCCAGGGCTATTTGCACTGTGTATGGCAAAGGGAGCACAATAGTGACTTTCCTTACCAGAAAACAACTCTTGTTCGTAGGACCAAAAACTGCATGTGATTCAACTCCATTTATGACTGGGAAACAATCCTTAGCTCACCTTACAAGAAAAACTCTCTGCTTTTGAGAAAAGAGCACTCTTCTATTCTACTGTGTTTCCTATAGGGCCAGAACAGTGAGCTTGCTCAGAACAAAAGATCTGTGCTTCCTACACACACCGGCCATATCTAGTTCAACTCTGCTTAGGAAACTGACAAGAACAGTAGATCCTCTTAGTCCAGTGCACTGTACTTGCTTGGAACAGACATGAGTGCTATTTGCACTGTGTATGGCAATGGGAGGGCAATAGTGTCTCTTCTTACCAGAAAACAACTCTTGCTCGTAGGACCAGAAACTGCACGTGATTCAACTCCATTTAGGCCTGGGAATCAAACGCTAGCTCTCCTTAGAAGAAACACACTCTGCTTTTGAGAAAAGAACACTCTTCTACTCTAGTGTGTTTCCTATAGGGCCAGAACAGTGAGCTTGCTCAGAACAAAAGAACTGTGCTTCCTACACACACGGGCCATTTCTTCTTCAACTCTGCTTAGGAAACTGACAAGAACAGTAGATCCTCTTCAGTCCAATATACTGTCATGCTGGGAACAGACACCAGTGCTATTTGCCCTGTGTATGACAAAGGGAGCGCAATAGTGACTCTTCTTACCAGAAAACAACTCTTGCTCATAGGACCAAAAACTGCATGTGATTCAACTCCATTTCTGACTGGGAAACAAACACTAGATTGCCTTACAAGAATCACACTCTGCTTTTGAGAAAAGAGCACTCTTCTACTCTACTGTGTTTCCTATAGGGCCAGAACAGTGAGCTTGCTCAGAACAAAAGAACTGTGCTTCCTACACACACGGGCCATATCTAGTTCAACTCTGCTTAGGAAACGGACAAGAACAGTAGCTTCTCTTCAGTCCAATACACTGTACTTGCTGAGAACAGACGCAAGTTCTATTTGCACTGTGTATGGCAATGGGAGCGCAATAGTGACTCTTCTTACCAGAAAACAACTCTTGCTCGTAGGACCAGAAACTGCATGGGATTCAACTCCATTTAGAACTGGGAAACAAACGCTAGCTCGCCTTACAAGAAACACACTTTGCTTTTGAGAAAGAGCACTCTTCTACTCTACTGTGTTTCCTATAGGGCCAGAACAGTGAGCTTGCTCAGAACAAAAGTAATGTGCTTGCTACACACACGGGCCATATCTAGTTACACTTTGCTTAGGAAACTGACAAGAACAGTAGATCCTGTTCAGTCCAATACACTGTACATGCTGGGAACAGACGTGAGTGTTATTTGCCCTGTGTATGGCAATGTTAGCGCAATAGTGACTCTTCTTACCAGAAAACAACTCTTGCTCATAGGACCAAAAACTGCATGTGATTCAACTCCATTTCTGACTGGGAAACAAACACTAGATCGCCTTACAAGAAACACACTCTGCTTTTCAGAAAAGAACACTCTTCTACTCTACTGTGTTTCCTATGGGGTCTGAACAGTGAGCTTGCTCAGAACAAAAGAACTGTGCTTCCTACACACACGGGCCATATCTAGTTCAACTCTGCTTAGGAAACTGACAAGAACAGTAGATCCTCTTCAGTCCAATGCACTGTACTTGCTTGGAACAGACGTGAGTGCTATTTGCACTGTGTATGGCAATGGGAGGGCAATAGTGTCTCTTCTTACCAGAAAACAACTCTTGCTCATAGGACCAGAAACTGCATGTGATTCAACTCCATTTATGCCTGAGAAACAAACGCTAGCTCGCCTTAGAAGAAACACGCTCTGCTTTTGAGAAAAGAGCACTCTTCTACTCTACTGTGTTTCCTATAGGGCCAGAACAGTGAGCTTGCTCAGAACAAAAGAACTGTGCTTCCTACACACACCGGCCATATCTAGTTCAACTCTGCTTAGAAAACTGACAAGAACAGTAGCTCGTCTTCAGTCCAATACACTGTACTTGCTGAGAACAGACGGAAGTGCTATTTGCACTGTGTCTGGCAATGGGAATGCAATAGTGACTCTTCTTACCAGAAAACAACTCTTGCTCGTAGGACCAGAAACTGCATGTGATTCAACTCTATTTAGGACTGGTAAACAACGCTAGATCGCCTTACAAGAAACACACTCTGCTTTTGAGAAGAGAGCACTCTTATATTCCACTGTGTTTCCTGTCGTCCCAGAACAGTAGGCTTGCTCAGAACAAAAGAACTGTGCTTCCTACACACACGGGCCATATCTAGTTCAACTTTGCTTAGAAAACTGACAAGAAAAGTAGATCGTTTTCAGTCCAAAACTCTATATATTCTGGGAACAGACGCGAGTGCTATTTGCCCTGTGTATGGCAATGGGAGCGCAATAGTGTCTCTTCTTACCAGAAAACAACTCTTGCTTGTAGGACCAGAAACTGCATGTGATTCAACTCCATTTAGGACTGGGAAACAAACGCTAGCTCACCTTAGAAGAAACACACTCTGCTTTTGAGAAAAGAGCACTCTTCTACTATACTGTTTTTCCTATAGGGCCAGAAGAGTGAGCTTGCTCAGAACAAAAGAACTGTGCTTTCTACACTCACGGGCCATTTCTAGTTCAACTCTGCTTAGGAAACTGACAAGAACAGTAGATCCTCTTCAGTCCAATATACTGTCATGCTGGGAACAGACACCAGTGCTATTTGCCCTGTGTATGACAAAGGGAGCGCAATAGTGACTCTTCTTACCAGAAAACAACTCTTGCTCATAGGACCAAAAACTGCATGTGATTCAACTCCATTTCTGACTGGGAAACAAACACTAGATTGCCTTACAAGAATCACACTCTGCTTTTGAGAAAAGAGCACTCTTCTACTCTACTGTGTTTCCTATAGGGCCAGAACAGTGAGCTTGCTCAGAACAAAAGAACTGTGCTTCCTACACACACGGGCCATATCTAGTTCAACTCTGCTTAGGAAACGGACAAGAACAGTAGCTTCTCTTCAGTCCAATACACTGTACTTGCTGAGAACAGACGCCAGTTCTATTTGCACTGTGTATGTCAATGGGAGCGCAATAGTGACTCTTCTTACCAGAAAACAACTCTTGCTCGTAGGACCAGAAACTGCATGGGATTCAACTCCATTTAGAACTGGGAAACAAACGCTAGCTTGCCTTACAAGAAACACACTTTGCTTTTGAGAAAGAGCACTCTTCTACTCTACTGTGTTTCCTATAGGGCCAGAACAGTGAGCTTGCTCAGAACAAAAGTAATGTGCTTGCTACACACACCGGCCATATCTAGTTACACTTTGCTTAGGAAACTGACAAGAACAGTAGATCCTGTTCAGTCCAATACACTGTACATGCTGGGAACAGACGTGAGTGTTATTTGCACTGTTTATGGCAATGTTAGCGCAATAGTGACTCTTCTTACCAGAAAACAAGTCTTGCTCATAGGACCAAAAACTGCATGTGATTCAACTCCATTTCTGACTGGGAAACAAACACTATATCGCCTTACAAGATACACACTCTGCTTTTGAGAAAAGAACACTCTTCTACTCTACTGTGTTTCCTATGGGGTCTGAACAGTGAGCTTGCTCAGAACAAAAGAACTGTGCTTCCTACACACACGGGCCATATCTAGTTCAACTCTGCTTAGGAAATTGACAAGAACAGTAGATCCTCTTCAGTCCAATGCACTGTACTTGCTTGGAACAGACGTGAGTGCTATTTGCCCTGTGTATGGCAATGGGAGCGCAATAGTGTCTCTTCTTACCAGAAAACAACTCTTGCTTGTAGGACCAGAAACTGCATGTGATTCAACTCCATTTAGGACTGGGAAACAAACGCTAGCTCACCTTAGAAGAAACACACTCTGCTTTTGAGAAAAGAGCACTCTTCTACTATACTGTTTTTCCTATAGGGCCAGAAGAGTGAGCTTGCTCAGAACAAAAGAACTGTGCTTTCTACACTCACGGGCCATTTCTAGTTCAACTCTGCTTAGGAAACTGACAAGAACAGTAGATCCTCTTCAGTCCAATATACTGTCATGCTGGGAACAGACACCAGTGCTATTTGCCCTGTGTATGACAAAGGGAGCGCAATAGTGACTCTTCTTACCAGAAAACAACTCTTGCTCATAGGACCAAAAACTGCATGTGATTCAACTCCATTTCTGACTGGGAAACAAACACTAGATTGCCTTACAAGAATCACACTCTGCTTTTGAGAAAAGAGCACTCTTCTACTCTACTGTGTTTCCTATAGGGCCAGAACAGTGAGCTTGCTCAGAACAAAAGAACTGTGCTTCCTACACACACGGGCCATATCTAGTTCAACTCTGCTTAGGAAACGGACAAGAACAGTAGCTTCTCTTCAGTCCAATACACTGTACTTGCTGAGAACAGACGCCAGTTCTATTTGCACTGTGTATGTCAATGGGAGCGCAATAGTGACTCTTCTTACCAGAAAACAACTCTTGCTCGTAGGACCAGAAACTGCATGGGATTCAACTCCATTTAGAACTGGGAAACAAACGCTAGCTTGCCTTACAAGAAACACACTTTGCTTTTGAGAAAGAGCACTCTTCTACTCTACTGTGTTTCCTATAGGGCCAGAACAGTGAGCTTGCTCAGAACAAAAGTAATGTGCTTGCTACACACACCGGCCATATCTAGTTACACTTTGCTTAGGAAACTGACAAGAACAGTAGATCCTGTTCAGTCCAATACACTGTACATGCTGGGAACAGACGTGAGTGTTATTTGCACTGTTTATGGCAATGTTAGCGCAATAGTGACTCTTCTTACCAGAAAACAAGTCTTGCTCATAGGACCAAAAACTGCATGTGATTCAACTCCATTTCTGACTGGGAAACAAACACTATATCGCCTTACAAGATACACACTCTGCTTTTGAGAAAAGAACACTCTTCTACTCTACTGTGTTTCCTATGGGGTCTGAACAGTGAGCTTGCTCAGAACAAAAGAACTGTGCTTCCTACACACACGGGCCATATCTAGTTCAACTCTGCTTAGGAAATTGACAAGAACAGTAGATCCTCTTCAGTCCAATGCACTGTACTTGCTTGGAACAGACGTGAGTGCTATTTGCACTGTGTATGGCAATGGGAGGGCAATAGTGTCTCTTCTTACCAGAAAACAACTCTTGCTCATAGGACCAGAAACTGCATGTGATTCAACTCCATTTATGCCTGAGAAACAAATGCTAGCTCGCCTTAGAAGAAACACGCTCTGCTTTTGAGAAAAGAGCACTCTTCTACTCTACTGTGTTTCCTATAGGGCCAGAACAGTGAGCTTGCTCAGAACAAAAGAACTGTGCTTCCTACACACACCGGCCATATCTAGTTCAACTCTGCTTAGAAAACTGACAAGAACAGTAGCTCGTCTTCAGTCCAATACACTGTACTTGCTGAGAACAGACGGAAGTGCTATTTGCACTGTGTCTGGCAATGGGAACGCAATAGTGACTCTTCTTACCAGAAAACCACTCTTGCTCGTAGGACCAGAAACTGCATGTGATTCAACTCTATTTAGGACTGGGAAACAACGCTAGATCGCCTTACAAGAAGCACACTCTGCTTTTGAGAAGAGAGCACTCTTCTATTCCACTGTGTTTCCTATCGTCCCAGAACAGTGAGCTTGCTCAGAACAAAAGAACTGTGCTTCCTACACACACAAGACATATCTAGTTCAACTTTGCTTAGGAAACTGACAATAACAGTAGATCCTCTCCAGTCTAATACACTGTACATGCTGGGAACAGACGCGAGTGCTATTTGCCCTGTGTATGGCAATGGGAGCGCAATAGTGACTCTTCTTACCAGAAAACAACTCTTGCTTGTAGGACTAGAAACTGCATGTGACTCAACCCCAATTAGGACTGGGAAACAAACTGTAGCTTGCCTTACAAGAAACACACTCTGCTTTTGAGAAAAGAGCACTCTTCTACTCTACTGTGTTTCCTAAATGGCCAGAACAGTGAGCTTGCTCAGAACAAAAGAATTGTGCTTCCTACACACACGGGCCATATCTAGTTCAACTTTCCTTAGGAAACTGACAAGAACAGTAGATTCTCTTCAGTCCAATACACTGTACATCCTGGGAACAGACGCGAGTGCTCTTTAACCTGTGTATGACAATGGGAGCGCAATAGTGACTCTTCTTACCAGAAAACAACTCTTGCTTGTAGGATTAGAAACTGCATGTGACTCAAGTCCAATTAGGACTGGGAAACAAACGGTAGCTCGTTTTACAAGAAACACACTCTGCTTTTGAGAAAAGAGCACTCTTCTACTCTACTGTGTTTCCTAAAGGGCCAGAACAGTGAGCTTGCTCAGAACAAAAGAAATGTGCTTCCTACACACACGGGCCATATCTAGTTCAACTTTGCTTAGGAAACTGACAAGAACAGTAGATTCTCTTCAGTCCAATACACTGTACATCCTGGGAACAGACGCGAGTGCTATTTAACCTGTGTATGGCAGTGGGAGCACAATAGTGACTCTTCTTACCAGAAAACAACTCTTGCTTGTAGGACCAGAAACTGCATGTGATTCAACTCCATTTAGGACTGGGAAACAAACGCTAGCTGGCCTTAGAAGAAACACACTCTGCTTTTGAGAAAAGAGCACTCTTCTACTCTACTGTGTTTCCTATAGGGCCAGAACAGTGAGCTTGCTCAGAACAAAAGTAATGTGCTTGCTACACACACCGGCCATATCTAGTTACACTTTGCTTAGGAAACTGACAAGAACAGTAGATCCTGTTCAGTCCAATACACTGTACATGCTGGGAACAGACGTGAGTGCTATTTGCACTGTGTATGGCAATGGGAGGGCAATAGTGTCTCTTCTTACCAGAAAACAACTCTTGCTCATAGGACCAGAAACTGCATGTGATTCAACTCCATTTATGCCTGAGAAACAAATGCTAGCTCGCCTTAGAAGAAACATGCTCTGCTTTTGAGAAAAGAGCACTCTTCTACTCTACTGTGTTTCCTATAGGGCCAGAACAGTGAGCTTGCTCAGAACAAAAGAACTGTGCTTCCTACACACACCGGCCATATCTAGTTCAACTCTGCTTAGAAAACTGACAAGAACAGTAGCTCGTCTTCAGTCCAATACACTGTACTTGCTGAGAACAGACGGAAGTGCTATTTGCACTGTGTCTGGCAATGGGAACGCAATAGTGACTCTTCTTACCAGAAAACCACTCTTGCTCGTAGGACCAGAAACTGCATGTGATTCAACTCTATTTAGGACTGGGAAACAACGCTAGATCGCCTTACAAGAAGCACACTCTGCTTTTGAGAAGAGAGCACTCTTCTATTCCACTGTGTTTCCTATCGTCCCAGAACAGTAGGCTTGCTCAGAACAAAAGAACTGTGCTTCCTACACACACAAGACATATCTAGTTCAACTTTGCTTAGGAAACTGACAATAACAGTAGATCCTCTCCAGTTTAATACACTGTACATGCTGGGAACAGACGCGAGTGCTATTTGCCCTGTGTATGGCAATGGGAGCGCAATAGTGACTCTTCTTACCAGAAAACAACTCTTGCTTGTAGGACTAGAAACTGCATGAGACTCAACCCCAATTAGGACTGGGAAACAAACTGTAGCTTGCCTTACAAGAAACACACTCTGCTTTTGAGAAAAGAGCACTCTTCTACTCTACTGTGTTTCCTAAATGGCCAGAACAGTGAGCTTGCTCAGAACAAAAGAATTGTGCTTCCTACACACACGGGCCATATCTAGTTCAACTTTCCTTAGGAAACTGACAAGAACAGTAGATTCTCTTCAGTCCAATACACTGTACATCCTGGGAACAGACGCGAGTGCTCTTTAACCTGTGTATGACAATGGGAGCGCAATAGTGACTCTTCTTACCAGAAAACAACTCTTGCTTGTAGGATTAGAAACTGCATGTGACTCAAGTCCAATTAGGACTGGGAAACAAACGGTAGCTCGTTTTACAAGAAACACACTCTGCTTTTGAGAAAAGAGCACTCTTCTACTCTACTGTGTTTCCTAAAGGGCCAGAACAGTGAGCTTGCTCAGAACAAAAGAAATGTGCTTCCTACACACACGGGCCATATCTAGTTCAACTTTGCTTAGGAAACTGACAAGAACAGTAGATTCTCTTCAGTCCAATACACTGTACATCCTGGGAACAGACGCGAGTGCTATTTAACCTGTGTATGGCAGTGGGAGCACAATAGTGACTCTTCTTACCAGAAAACAACTCTTGCTTGTAGGACCAGAAACTGCATGTGATTCAACTCCATTTAGGACTGGGAAACAAACGCTAGCTGGCCTTAGAAGAAACACACTCTGCTTTTGAGAAAAGAGCACTCTTCTACTCTACTGTGTTTCCTATAGGGCCAGAACAGTGAGCTTGCTCAGAACAAAAGAACTGTGGTTTCTACACACACGGGCCATTTCTTGTTCAACTCTGCTTAGGAAACTGACAAGAACAGTAGATCCTCTTCAGTCGAATACACTGTACATGCTGGGAATAGATGCTGGTGCTATTTGAACTGTGTATGGCAAAGGGAGCACAATAGTGACTCTTCCTACCAGAAAAAAATTCTTGATCATAGGACCAGAAACTGCATGTGATTCAACTCTATTTAGGCCTGGGAAACAAACGCTAGCTGGCCTTACAAGAAACACACTCTGCTTTTGAGAAAAGAGCACTCTTCTACTCTACTGTGTTTCCTATAGGGCCAGAACAGTGAGCTTGCTCAGAACAAAAGAACTGTGGTTTCTACACACACGGGCCATTTCTTGTTCAACTCTGCTTAGGAAACTGACAAGAACAGTAGCTTCTCTTCAGTCCAATACACTGTACTTGCTGAGAACAGACGCAAGTTCTGTTTGCACTGTGTATGGCAATGGGAGCGCAATAGTGACTCTTCTTACCAGAAAACAACTCTTGCTCGTAGGACCAGAAACTGCATGGGATTCAACTCCATTTAGAACTGGGAAACAAACGCTAGCTCGCCTTACAAGAAAAACACTTTGCTTTTGAGAAAAGAGCACTCTTCTACTCTACTGTGTTTCCTATATGGCCAGAACAGTGAGCTTGCTCAGAACAAAAGTAATGTGCTTGCGACACACACGGGCCATATCTAGTTACACTTCGCTTAGGAAACTGACAAGAACAGTAGATCCTCTGCAGTCCAATGCACTGTACTTGCTTGGAACAGACGTGAGTGCTATTTGCACTGTGTATGGCAAAGGGAGGGCAATAGTGTCTCTTCTTACCAGAAAACAACTCTTGCTCGTAGGACCAGAAACTGCATGTGATTCAACTCCATTTATGCCTGAGAAACAAACGCTAGCTCGCCTTAGAAGAAACACACTCTGCTTTTGAGAAAAGAGCACTCTTCTACTCTAGTGTTTTTCCTATAGGGCCAGAACAGTGAGCTTGCTCAGAACAAAAGAACTGTGCTTCCTACACACACGGGCCATTTTTAGTTCAACTCTGCTTAGGAAACTGACAAGAACAGTAGATCCTCTTCAGTCCAATATACTGTCATGCTGGGAACAGACACCAGTGCTATTTGCCCTGTGTATGACAAAGGGAGCGCAATAGTGACTCTTCTTACCAGAAAACAACTTTTGCTCATAGGACCAGAAACTGCATGT
This sequence comes from Peromyscus eremicus, assembly GCF_949786415.1. Lineage (NCBI taxonomy): Eukaryota > Metazoa > Chordata > Mammalia > Rodentia > Cricetidae > Peromyscus > Peromyscus eremicus. The sequence goes on from NW_026735084.1 coordinate 22,894, forward strand.
GATTCAACTCCATTTAGGACTGGGACACAAACACTAGCTCGCCTTACAAGAAACACACTTTGCTTTTGAGAAAAGAGCACTCTTCTACTCTACTCTGTTTCCTATAGGGCCAGAACAGTAGGCTTGCTCAGAACAAAAGAACTGTTCTTCCTACACACACGGGCCATATCTAGTTCAACTCTGCTTAGGAAACTGACAAGAACAGTAGCTCCTATTCAGTCCAATACACTGTACTTGCTTGGAACAGATGCGAGTGCTATTTGCACAGTGTATGGCAATGGGAGCGCAATAGTGACTCTTCTTTCCAGAAAACAACTCTTGCTCATAGGACCAGAAACTGCATGTGATTCAACTCCATTTAGGACTGGGAAACAAACGATAGCTGGCCTTATAAGAAACACACTCTGCTTTTGAGAAAAGAGCACTCTTCTACTCTACAGTGTTTCCTATAGGGCAAGAACAGTGAGCTTGCTGAGAAGAAAAGAACTGTGCTTCCTACACACATGGGCCATATCTAGTTCAACTCTGCTGAGGAAACTGACAAGAACAGTAGCTCCTCTTCAGTCCAATGCACTGTACTTGCTTGGAATAGACGCGAGTGTATTTGCACTGTGTATGGCAATGGGAGCACAATAGTGACTCTTCTTACCAGAAAACAACTCTTGCTCATAGGACCAGAAACTGCATGTGATTCAAATCCATTTTTGACTGGGAAACAAACGTTAGCTCAACTTAGAAGAAACACACTCTGCTTTTGAGAAAACAGCACTCTTCTTCTCTACTGTGTTTCCTATGTGGTCCAAACAGTGAGCTTGCTCAGAAAAAAAGAAAGGTGCTTCCTACACACACAGGCCATATCTAGTTCAACTCTGCTTAGGAAACTTACAAGAACAGTAGATCCTCTTCAGTCGAATACACTGTACATGCTGGGAATAGATGTCAGTGCTATTTGAACTGTGTACGGCAAAGGGAGCACAATAGTGTCTCTTCCTACCAGAAAAAAATTCTTGATCATAGGACCAGAAACTGCATGTGATTCAACTCTATTTAGGACTGGGAAACAAACGCTAGCTCGCCTTACAAGAAACACACTCTGCTTTTGAGAAAAGAGCACTCTTCTACTCTACTGTGTTTCCTATTGGGCCAGAACTGTAGGCTTGCTCAGAACAAAAGAACTGTGCTTCCTACACACGAACATATTTAGTTCAACTCTGCTTAGGAAACTGACAAGAACAGTAGATCCTCTTCAGTCGAATACACTGTACATGCTGGGAACAGATGCCAGTGCTATTTGAACTGTATATGACAAAGGGAGCACAATAGTGACTTTCCTTACCAGAAAACAACTCTTGCTCCTAGGACCAAAAACTCCATGTGATTCAACTCCATTTATGACTGGGAAACAATTGCTAGCTCACCTTACAAGACACACTCTCTGCTTTTGAGAAAAGAGCACTCTTCTATTCTACTGTGTTTTCTATAGGGCCAGAACAGTGAGCTTGCTCAGAACAAAAGAACTGTGCTTCTACACACACGGGCCATATCTAGTTCAACTCTGCTTAGGAAACTGACAAGAACAGTAGATCGTTTTCGGTCCAAAACACTGTATATTCTGGGAACAGACGCGAGTGCTATTTGTCCTGTGTATGGCAATGGGAGCGCAATAGTGTCTCTTTTTACCAGAAAACAACTCTTGCTTGTAGGACCAGAAACTGCATGTGATTCAACTCCATTTAGGACTGGGAAACAAACATTAGCTCGCCTTAGAAGAAACACACTCTGCTTTTGAGAAAAAAGCACTCTTCTACTCTACTGTGTTTCCTATGGGGTCCGAACAGTGAGCTTGCTCAGAACAAAAGAACTGTGCTTCCTACACACACGGGCCATATCTAGTCCAACTCTGCTTAGGAAACTGACAAGTACAGTAGCTCCTCTTCAGTCCAATGCACTGTACTTGCTGGGAACAGACGCCAGTGCTATATGCACTGTATATGGCAATGGGAACGCAATAGTGACTCTTCTTACTAGAAAACATCTCTTGCTTGTAAGACCAGAAACTGCATGTGATTCAACTCCACTTAGGACTGGGAAACAAACGCTAGATCGCCTTAAAAGAAACACACTCTGCTTTTGAGAAGAGAGCACTCTTCTATTCCACTGTGTTTCGTATCGTGCCAGAACAGTAGGCTTGCTCAGAACAAAAGAACTGTGCTTCCTACACACACAAGTCATATCAAGTTCAACTTTGCTTACGAAACTGACAATAACAGTAGATCCTCTCCAGTCTAATACACTGTACATGCTGGGAACAGACGCGAGTGCTATTTGCCCTGTGTATGGCAATGGGAGCGCAATAGTGACTCTTCTTACCAGAAAACAACTCTTGCTTGTAGGACTAGAAACTGCATGTGACTCAACCCCAATTAGGACTGGGAAACAAACTGTAGCTTGCCTTACAAGAAACACACTCTGCTTTTGAGAAAAGAGCACTCTTCTACTCTACTGTGTTTCCTAAAGGGCCAGAACAGTGAGCTTGCTCAGAACAAAAGAAAAGTGCTTCCTACACACACGGGCCATATCTAGTTCAACTTTGCTTAGGAAACTGACAAGAACAGTAGATTCTCTTCAGTCCAATACGCTGTACATCCTGGGAACAGACGCGAGTGCTATTTAACCTGTGTATGACAATAGGAGCGCAATAGTGACTCTTCTTACCAGAAAACAACTCTTGCTTGTAGGACTAGAAACTGCATGTGACTCAACTCCAATTAGGACTGGGAAACAAACGGTAGCTCGCCTTACAAGAAACACACTCTGCTTTTGAGAAAAGAGCACTCTTCTGCTCTACTGTGTTTCCTAAAGGGCCAGAACAGTGAGCTTGCTCAGAACAAAAGAAATGTGCTTCCTACACACACGGGCCATATATAGTCCAACTCTGCTTAGGAAACTGACAAGAACAATAGCTCCTATTCAGTCCAATGCACTGTACTTGCTTGGAACAGATGCGAGTGCTATTTGCACTGTGTATGGCAATGGGAGCGCAATAGTGACTCTTCTTACCAGAAAACAACTCTTGCTCGTAGGACCAGAAACTGCATGTGATTCAACTCCATTTAGGACTGGGAAACAAACGCTAGCTGGCCTTAGAAGAAACACACTCTGCTTTTGAGAAAAGAGCACTCTTCTACTCTACTGTGTTTCCTATAGGGCCAGAACAGTGAGCTTGCTGAGAAGAAAAGAACTGTGCTTCCTACACATATGAGCCATATCTAGTTCAACTCTGCTGAGGAAACTGACAAGAACAGTAGCTCCTCTTCAGTCCAATGCACTGTATTTGCTTGGAACAGACGCGAGTGCTATTTGCACTGTGTATGGCAATGGGAGCACAATAGTGACTCTTCTTACCAGAAAACAACTCTTGCTCGTAGGACCAGAAACTGCATGTGATTCAACTCCATTTAGGACTGGGAAACAAACGCTAGCTCACCTTAGAAGAAACACACTCTGCTTTTGAGAAAAGTGCACTCTTCTACTCTACTGTGTTTCCTATAGGGCCAGAACAGTGAGCTTGCTCAGAACAAAAGAACTGTGGTTTCTACACACGGGCCAATTCTTGTTCAACTCTGCTTAGGAAACTGACAAGAACAGTAGATCCTTTTCAGTCGAATACACTGTACATGCTGGGAATAGATGCTGGTGCTATTTGAACTGTGTATGGCAAAGGGAGCACAATAGTGACTCTTCCTACCAGAAAAAAATTCTTGATCATAGGACCAGAAACTGCATGTGATTCAACTCTATTTAGGCCTGGGAAACAAACGCTAGCTCGCCTTACAAGAAACACACTCTGCTTTTGAGAAAAGAGCACTCTTCTACTCTACTGTGTTTCCTAAAGGGCCAGAACAGTGAGCCTGCTCAGAACAAATAACTGTGCTTCCTACACACATGAACATATTTAGTTCAACTCTGCTTAGGAAACTGACAAGAACAGTAGATCCTCTTCAGTCGAATACACTGTACATGCTGGGAATAGATGCCAGTGCTATTTGAACTGTGTATGGCAAAGGAAGCACAATAGTGACTTTCCTTACCAGAAAACAACTCTTGCTCCTAGGACCAAAAACTGCATGTGATTCAACTCCATTTATGACTGGGAAACAATTGCTAGCTCACCTTAAAAGAAACACTCTCTGCTTTTGAGAAAGAGCACTCTTCTATTCTACTGTGTTTCCTATAGGGCCAGAACAGTGAGCTTGCTCAGAACAAAAGAACTGTGCTTCTACACACACGGGCCATATCTAGTTCAACTCTGCTTAGGAAACTGACAAGAACAGTAGCTTCTCTTCAGTCCAATACACTGTACTTGCTGAGAACAGACGCAAGTTCTGTTTGCACTGTGTATGGCAATGGGAGCGCAATAGTGACTCTTCTTACCAGAAAACAACTCTTGCTCATAGGACCAGAAACTGCATGGGATTCAACTCCATTTAGAACTGGGAAACAAACACTAGGTCGCCTTACAAAAAAAACACTTTGCTTTTGAGAAAAGAGCACTCTTCTACTCTACTGTGTTTCCTATATGGCCAGAACAGTGAACTTGCTCAGAACAAAAGTAATGTGCTTGCTACACACACGGGCCATATCTAGTTACACTTCGCTTAGGAAGCTGACAAGAACAGTAGATCCTCTTCAGTCCAATGCACTGTACTTGCTTGGAACAGACGTGAGTGCTATTTGCACTCTGTATGGCAAAGGGAGGGCAATACTGTCTCTTCTTACCAGAAAACAACTCTTGCTCATAGGACCAGAAACTGCATGTGATTCAACTCCATTTATGCCTGAGAAACAAATGCTAGCTCGCCTTAGAAGAAACACACTCTGCTTTTGAGAAAAGAGCACTCTTCTACTCTAGTGTTTTTCCTATAGGGCCAGAACAGTGAGCTTACTCAGAACAAAGAACTGTGCTTCCTACACACACGGACCATTTCTAGTTCATCTCTGCTTAGGAAACTGACAAGAAGAGTAGATCCTCTTCAGTTTAATATACTGTCATGCTGGAAACAGACGCCATTGCTATTGGCCCTGTGTATGACAAAGGGAGCACAATAGTGACTCTTCTTACCAGTAAACACCTCTCGCTCGTAGGACCAGAAACTGCATGTGATTCAACTCCATTTAGGAATGGGACACAAACACTAGCTCGCCTTACAAGAAACACACTCTGCTTTTGATAAAAGAGCACTCTTCTACTCTACTGTGTTTCCTATAGGGCCAGAACAGTAGGCTTGCTCAGAACAAAAGAACTGTTCTTCCTACACACACGGGCCATATCTAGTCCAACTCTGCTTAGGAAACTGACAAGAACAGTAGCTCCTCTTCAGTCCAATGCACTGTACTTGCTTGGAACAGATGGGAGTGCTATTTCCACTGTGTATGGCAATGGGAGCGCAATAGTGACTCTTCTTTCCAGAAAACAAATCTTGCTCATAGGACCAGTAACTGCATGTGATTCAACTCCATTTAGGACTGGGAAACAAACGCCAGCTGGCCTTAGAAGAAACACACTCTGCTTTTGAGAAAAGAGCACTCTTCTACTCTACTGTGTTTCCTATAGGGCCAGAACAGTGAGCTTGCTGAGAAGAAAAGAACTGTGCTTCCTACACACATGGGCCATATCTAGTTCAACTCTGCTGAGGAAACTGACAAGAACAGTAGCTCCTCTTCAGTCCAATGCACTGTACATGCTTGGAACAGACGCGAGTGTATTTGCACTGTGTATGGCAATGGGAGCACAATAGTGACTCTTCTTACCAGAAAACAACTCTTGCTCGTAGGACCAGAAACTGCATGTGATTCAACTCCATTTAGGACTGGGAAACAAACGCTAGCTCACCTTAGAAGAAACACACTCTGCTTTTGAGAAAAGAGCACTCTTCTACTCTACTGTGTTTCCTATTGGGTCCAAACAGTGAGCTTGCTCAGAACAAAAGAAAGGTGCTTCCTACACACACAGGCCATATCTAGTTCAACTCTGCTTAGGAAACTGACAAGAACAGTAGCTCCTCTTCTGTCCAACACTGTACTTGCTGGGAACAGATGCCAATGATATTTGCACTGTGTATGGCAATGGGACCGCAATAGTGACTCTTCTTACCAGAAAAAAATTCTTGATCATAGGACCAGAAACTGCATGTGATTCAACTCTATTTAGGACTGGGAAACAAACGCTAGCTCGCCTTACAAGAAACACACTCTGCTTTTGAGAAAATAGCACTCTTCTACTCTACTGTGTTTCCTATAGGGCCAGAAGAGTGAGCTTGCTCAGAACAAAAGAACTGTGCTTCCTACACACACGAACATATTTAGTTCAACTCTGCTTAGGAAACTGACAAGAACAATAGATCCTCTTCAGTAGAATACACTGTACATGCTGGGAATAGATTCCAGTGCTATTTAAACTGTGTATTGCAAAGTGAGAACAATAGTGACTTTCCTTACCAGAAAACAATTCTTGCTCCTAGGACCAAAAACTGCATGTGATTCAACTCCATTTATGACTGGGAAACAATTGCTAGCTCACCTTACAAGAAACACTCTCTGCTTTTGAGAAAAGAGCACTCTTCTATTCTACTGTGTTTCCTATAGGGCCAGAACAGTGAGCTTGCTCAGAACAAAAGAACTGTGCTTCCTACACACACGGGCCATATCTAGTTCAACTCTGCTTAGAAAACTGACAAGAACAGTAGCTCCTCTTCATTCCAATACACTGTACTTGCCGAGAACAGACGCAAGTGCTATTTGCACTGTGTATGGCAGTGGGAGCACAAAAGTGACTCTTCTTACCAGAAAACAACTCTTGCTTGTAGGACCAGAAACTGCATGTGTTTCAACTCCATTTAGGACTGGGAAACAAACACTAGCTCGCCTTACAAGAAACACACTCTGCTTTTGAGAAAAGAGCACTCTTCTACTCTACTGTGTTTCCTATTGGGTCCAAACAGTGAGCTTGCTCAGAACAAAAGAAAGGTGCTTCCTACACACACGGGCCATATCTAGTTCAACTCTGCTTAGGAAACTGACAAGAACAGTAGCTCCTCTTCTGTCCAACACGGTACTTGCTGGGAACAGATGCCAATGCTATTTGCACTGTGTATGGCAATGGGACCGCAATAGTGACTCTTCCTACCAGAAAAAAATTCTTGATCGTAGGACCAGAAACTGCATGTGATTCAACTCTATTTAGGACTGGGAAACAAACGCTAGCTCGCCTTACAAGAAACACACTCTGCTTTTGAGAAAATAGCACTCTTCTACTCTACTGTTTTTCCTATAGGGCCAGAACAGTGAGCTTGCTCAGAACAAAAGAACTGTGCTTCCTACACACACGAACATATTTAGTTCAACTCTGCTTAGGAAACTGACAAGAACAGTAGATCCTCTTCAGTAGAATACACTGTACATGCTGGGAATAGATGCCAGTGCTATTTAAACTATGTATGGCAAAGGGAGAACAATAGTGACTTTCCTTACCAGAAAACAACTCTTGCTCCTAGGACCAAAAACTGCCGAGAACAGACGCGAGTGCTATATTGCACTGTATATGGCAATGGGAGCACAATAGTGACTCTTCTTACTAGAAAACAACTCTTGCTTGTAGGACTTTAAACTGCATGTGATTCAACTCCATTTAGGACTGGGAAACAAACGCTAACTCGCCTTACAAGAAAAACACTCTGCTTTTGAGAAAAGAGCACTCTTCTACTCTACTGTGTTTCCTATGGGGTCCTAACAGTGAGCTTGCTCAGAACAGAAAGAAATGTGCTTCCTACACACAGGGGCCATATCTAGTTCAACTCTGCTTACGAAACTGACAAGAACAGTAGATCCTCTTCAGTCCAATGCACTGTACATGCTGGGAACAGACGCCAGTGCTATTTGCATTGTGTATGGCAAAGGGAGCACAATAGTGACTTTCCCTACCAGAAAACAACTCTTGCTCGTAGGACCAAAAACTGCATGTGATTCATCTCCATTTATGACTGGGAAACAATCGCTAGCTCACCTTACAAGAAACACTCTCTGCTTTTGAGAAAAGAGCACTCTTCTATTCTACTGTGTTTCCTATACGGCCAGAACAGTGAGGTTGCTCAGAACAAAAGAACTGTCCTTCTACACACACGGGCCATATCTAGTTCAACTCTGCATAGGAAACTGACAAGAACAGGAGCTCCTCTTCATTCCAATACACTGTACTTGCTGAGAACAGACGCAAGTACTATTTGCACTGTGTATGGCAATGGGAGCGCAATAGTGACTCTTCTTACCAGAAAACAACTCTTGCTCGTAGGACCAGAAACTGCATAGGATTCAACTCCAATTAGGACTGGGAAACAAACACTAGCTCGCCTTACAAGAAACACACTCTGCTTTTGAGAAAAGAGCACTCTTCTACTCTACTGTGTTTCCTATAGGGCCAGAACAGTAGACTTGCTCAGAACAAAAGAACTGTGCTTCCTACACACACGGGCCATATCTAGTTCAACTCTGCTTAGGAAACTGACAAGAACAGTAGCTCCTCTTCAGTCCAATACACTGTACTTGCTGGGAACAGACGCGAGTGCTATATGCACTGTATATGGCAATGGGAGCACAATAGTGACTCTTCTTACTAGAAAACAACTCTTGCTTGTAGGACTTGAAACTGCATGTGATTCAACTCCAATTAGGACTGGGAAACAAACGCTAACTCGCCTTACAAGAAAAACACTCTGCATTTGAGAAAAGAGCACTCTTCTACTCTACTGTGTTTCTTATAGGGCCAGAAGAGTGAGCTTGCTCAGAACAAAAGAACTGTGCTTCCTACACACTCGGGTCATATCTAGTTCAACTTTGCTTAGGAAACAGACAAGAACAGTAGATTCTCTTCAGTCCAATACACTGTACATACTGGGAACAGACGCAAGTGCTATTTAACCTGAGTATGACAATGGGAGCACAATAGTGACTCTTCTTGCCAGAAAACAACTCTTGCTCATAGGACCAAAAACTGCATGTGATTCAACTCCATTTCTTACTGGGAAACAAACACTAGCTCGCCTTACAAGAAACACACTCTGCTTTTGAGAAAAGATCACTCTTCTACTCTAATGTGTTTCCTAAGGGGTCCGAACAGTGTGCTTGCTCAGGATCAAAGAAATGTGCTTCCTACACACACGGGCCTTATCGAGTCCAAATCTGCTTAGGAAACTGACAAGAACAGTAGCTCCTCTTCAGTCCAATGCACTGTACTTGCTTGGAACAGATGCGAGTGCTATTTGCAGTGTGTATGGCAATGGGAGAGCAATAGTGACTCTTCTTACCAGAAAACAATTCTTGCTTGTAGGACTAGAAACTGCATGGGATTCAACTCCATTTAGGACTGGGAAACAAATGCTAGATCGCCTTACAAGAAACACACTCTGCTTTTGAGAAAAGAGCACTCTTCTATTCTACTGTGTTTCCTATAGGGCCAGAACAGTGAGCTTGCTCAGAACAAAAGTACTGTGCTTCCTACACACACGGGCCATATCTAGTTCAACTCTGCTTAGGAAACTGACAAGAACAGTAGCTCCTCTTCAGTCCAATACACTGTACTTGCTGGGAATAGAAACGAGTGCTATTTGCCCTTTGTATGACAAAGGGAGCACAATAGTGACTCTTCATACCAGAAAACAACGCTTACTTGTAGGACCAGAACCTGCACATGATGCAACTCCATTTAAGACTGGGAAACAAACGCTAGCTCGCCTTACAAGAAACACACGCTGCTTTTGAGAAATGAGCATTCTTCTACTCTACTGTGTTTTCTATAGCGCCAGAACATGAGCTTCCTCAGAACAAAAGAACTGTGCTTCTTGCACACTCGGGCCATATCTAGTTCAAATCTGCTTAGGAAAGTGACAAGAACAGTAGCTCCTCTTCAGTCCAATACACTGTACTTGCTGGGAACAGATGCGAGTGCTATTTGCACTGTGTATGACAATGGGAGCACAATAGTGACTCTTCTTACCAGAAAACAACTCTTGCTCATAGGACCAGAAACTGCATGTGATTCAACTCCATTTAGGACTTGGAAACAAACGCTAGCTCGCCTTACAAGAAACACACTCTGCTTTTGAGAAAAGAGCACCCTTCTACTCTAGTGTGTTTCCTATGGTGTCCGAACAGTAGGCTTACTCAGAACAATAGAACTGTGCTTCCTACACACACGGCCATATCTAGTTCAATTCTGCTTAGGAAACTGACAAGAACAGTAGATCCTCTTCAGTCCAATACACTGTACTTGCTGGGAACAGATGCCAGTGCTATTTGGCCTGTGTATGACAATGGGAGAGCAATAGTGACTCTTCTTACCAGAAAACATCTCTTGCTCATAGGACCAGAAACTGCATGTGATTCAACTCCATTTAGGACTGGGAAACAAACGCTAGCTCGCCTTACAAGAAACACACTCTGCTTTTGAGAAAAGGGCACTCTTCTACTCTACTGTGTTTCAGATTGGGCCAGAATAGTGAGCTTGCTCAGAACAAAAGAACTGTGCTACCTACACACACGGCCATTTCTAGTTCAATTCTGCTTAGGAAACTGACAGGAACAGTAGATCCTCTTCAGTCCAATACACTGTACATGCTGGGAACAGATGCCAGTGTTATTTGCCCTGTGTATGACAATGGGAGAGCAATAGTGACTCTTCTTACCAGAAAACAACTCTTGCTCATAGGACCAGAAACTTCATGTGATTCAACCCCATTAGGACTGGGAAGCAAACGCTAGCTCGCCTTACGAGAAACACACTCTGCTTTTGAGAAAAGAGCACTCTTCTATTCTACTGTGTTTCCTATGGAGTCCAAACCGTGAGCTTGCTCAAAACAAAAGAACTGTGCTTCCTACACACACGGGCCATATCTAGTTCAACTCTGCTTAGGAAACTGATAAGAACAGTAGCTTTTCTTCAGTCCAATACACTGTACTTGCTGAAAACAGACGTGAGTGATATTTGCACTGTGTATGGCAATGGGAGCCCAATAGGGAATCTTCTTACCAGAAAACAACTCTTGCTCGTAGGACCAGAAACTGCATGTGATTCAACTCCATTTAGGACTGGGAAACAAACCCTAGCTCACCTTACAATAAATACATTCTGCTTTTGAGAAAACAGCACTCTTCTACTCTACTGTGTTTCCTATGGGGTCCAAACAGTGAGCTTGCTCAGAACAAAAGAACTGTGCTTCCTACACACACGGGCCATATCTAGTTCAACTCTGCTTAGGAAACTGACAAGAACAGTAGTTCCTCTTCAGTCCAATACACTGTACATGCTGGGTACAGCGCCAGTGCTATTTGCCCTGTGTATAACAATGGGAGCACAGTAGTGACTCTTCTTACCAGAAAACAACTCTTGCTCGTAGGACCAGAAACTGCATGTGATTCAACTCCATTTAGGACTGGGAAACAAACGCTAGCTCGCCTTACAAGAAACACACTCTGCTTTTGAGAAAAGAGCACTATTCTACTCTACAGTGTTTCCTATGGTGTCCAACAGTGAGCTTGCTCAGAACAAAAGAACTGTGCTTCCTACACACACGGGCCATATCTAGTTCAAATCTGCTTAGGAAACTGTCAAGAACAGTAGCTCCTCTTCAGTCCAATACACTGTACTTGCTGGGAACAGACGGGAGTGCTATTTGCACTGTGTATGGAAATGGGAGTGCAACAGTGACTTTCCTTACCAGAAAACAACTCTTGCTCGTAGGACCAAAAACTGCATGTGATTCAACTGCATTTAGGACTGGGAAACAAATGCTAGCTCACCTTACAAGAAACACACTCTGCTTTTGAGAAAAGAGCACTCTTCTACTCTATTGTGTTTCCCATAGGGACAGAAACAGTGAGCTTGCTCAGAACAAAAGAACTGTGCTTCCTACACACACGGGCCATATCTAGTTCAACTCTGCTTAGGAAACTGACAAGAACAGTAGCTCCTCTTCAGTCCAATACACTGTACTTGCTGGGAACCGACGCGAGTGCTATATGCACTGTATATGGCATTGGGAGCACAAAAGTGACTCTTCTTACTAGAAAACAACTCTTGCTTGTAGGACTTGAAACTGCATGTGATTCAACTCCAATTAGGACTGGGAAACAAATGCTAACTCGCCTTACACGAAACACACTCTGCTTTTGAGAAAAGAGCACTCATCTACTCTACTGTGTTTCCTATGGGGTCCGAACAGTGAGCTAGCTCAGAACAAAAGAACTGTGCTTCCTACACACAGGGGCCATATCTAGTTCAACTCTGCTTACGAAACTGACAAGAACAGTAGATCCTCTTCAGTCCAATGCACTGTACATGCTGGGAACAGACGCCAGTGCTATTTGCACTGTGTATGGCAAAGGGAGCACAATAGTGACTTTCCTTACCAGAAAACAACTCTTGCTCGTAGGACCAAAAACTGCATGTGATTCATCTCCATTTATGACTGGGAAACAATGGCTAGCTCACCTTACAAGAAACACTCTCTGCTTTTGAGAAAAGAGCATTCTTCTATTCTACTGTGTTTCCTATAGGGCCAGAACAGTGAGCTTGCTCAGAACAAAAGAACTGTCCTTCTACACACACGGGCCATATGTAGTTCAACTCTCCTTAGGAAACTGACAAGAACAGTAGCTCCTCTTCAGTCCAATACACTGTAGTTGCCGAGAACAGACGCAAGTGCTATTTGCACTGTGTATGGCAGTGGGAGCGCAATAGTGACTCTTCTTATCAGAAAACGACTCTTGCTCATAGGACCAAAAACTGCATGTGATTCAACTCCATTTCTGACTGGGAAACAAACACTAGACCGGCTTACAAGAAACACACTCTGATTTTGAGAAAAGAGCACTCTTCTACTCTACTGTGTTTCCTAAAGGGCCAGAACAGTGAGCTTGCTCAGAACAAAAGAACTGTGCTTCCAACACATACGGGCCATATCTAGTTCAACTCCGCTTAGGAAACTGACAAGAACAGTAGATCCTCTTCTGTCCAACACTGTACTTGCTGGGAATAGATGCCAATGCTATTTGCACTGTGTATGGCAATGGGACCGCAATAGTGACTCTTCCTACCAGAAAAAAATTCTTGATCATAGGACCAGAAACTGCATGTGATTCAACTCTATTTAGGACTGGGAAGCAAACGCTAGCTCGCCTTACAAGAAACACACTCTGCTTTTGAGAAAAGAGCACTCTTCTACTCTACTGTGTTTCCTATAGAGCCAGAACAGTGAGCTTGCTCAGAACAAAAGAACTGTGCTTCCTACACACACGAACATATTTAGTTCAACTCTGCTTAGGAAACTGACAAGAACAGTAGATCCTCTTCAGTAGAATACACAGTACATACTGGGAATAGATGCCAGTGCTATTTAAACTGTGTATGGCAAAGGGAGAACAATAGTGACTTTCCTTACCAGAAAACAACTCTTGCTCCTAGGACCAAAAACTGCATGTGATTCAACTCCATTTCTGACTGGGAAACAATTGCTAGCTCACCTTACAAGAAACACTCTCTGCTTTTGAGAAAAGAGCACTCTTCTATTCTACTGTGTTTCCTATAGGGCCAGAACAGTGAGCTTGCTCAGAACAAAAGTACTGTGCTTCCTACACACACGGGCCATATCTAGTTCAACTCTGCTTAGAAAACTGACAAGAACAGTAGCTCCTCTTCATTCCAATACACTGTACTTGCTGAGAACAGACGCAAGTACTATTTGCACTGTGTATGGCAATGGGAGCGCAATAGTGACTCTTCTTACCAGAAAACGACTCTTGCTTGTAGGACTTTAAACTGCATGTGATTCAACTCCATTTAGGACTGGGAAACAAACACTAACTCACCTTACAAGAAACACACTCTGCTTTTGAGAAAAGAGCACTTTTCTACTCTACTGTGTTTCCTATGGGGTCCGAACAGTGAGCTTGCCCAGAACAAAAGAACTGTGCTTCCTACACACAGGGGCCATATCTAGTTCAACTCTGCTTACGAAACTGACAAGAACAGTAGATCCTCTTCAGTCCAATGCACTGTACATGCTGGGAACAGACGCCAGTGCTATTTGCATTGTGTATGGCAAAGGGAGCACAATAGTGACTTTCCTTACCAGAAAACAACTCTTGCTCGTAGGACCAAAAACTGCATGTGATTCATCTCCATTTATGACTGGGAAACAATCGCTAGCTCACCTTACAAGAAACACTCTCTGCTTTTGAGAAAAGAGCACTCTTCTATTCTACTGTGTTTCCTATTCAGCCAGAACAGTGAGCTTGCTCAGAACAAAAGAACTGTCCTTCTACACACACGGGCCATATCTAGTTGAACTCCGCTTAGGAAACTGACAAGAACAGTAGCTCCTCTTCATTCCAATACACTGTACTTGCCGAGAACAGACGCAAGTACTATTTGCACTGTGTATGGCAATGGGAGCACAATAGTGCCTCTTCTTACTAGAAAACAACTCTTGCTCGTAGGAGAAGAAACTGCATAGGATTCAACTCCAATTAGGACTGGGAAACAAACACTAGCTCGCCTTACAAGAAACACACTCTGCTTTTGAGAAAAGAGCACTCTTCTACTCTACTGTGTTTCCTATAGGGCCAGAACAGTAGGCTTGCTCAGAACAAAAGAACTGTGCTTCCTACACACACGGGCCATATCTAGTTCAACTCTGCTTAGGAAACTGACAAGAACAGTAGCTCCTCTTCAGTCCAATACACTGTACTTGCTGGGAACAGACGCGAGTGCTATATGCACTGTGTATGGCAATGGGAGCACAAAAGTGACTCTTCTTACTAGAAAACAACTCTTGCTTGTAGGACTTGAAACTGCATGTGATTCAACTCCAATTAGGACTGGGAAACAAATGCTAACTCACCTTACAAGAAACACACTCTGCTTTTGAGAAAAGAGCACTCTTCTACTCTACTGTGTTTCCTATGGGGTCCGAACAGTGAGCTTGCTCAGAACAAAAGAACTGTGCTTCCTACACACAGGGTACATATCTAGTTCAACTCTGCTTATGAAACTGACAAGAACAGTAGATCCTCTTCAGTCCAAAGCACTGTACATGCTGGGAACAGACGCCAGTGCTATTTGCACTGTGTATGGCAAAGGGAGCACAATAGTGACTTTCCTTACCAGAAAACAACTCTTGCTCGTAGGACCAAAAACTGCATGTGATTCATCTCCATTTATGACTGGGAAACAATCGCTAGCTCACCTTACAAGAAACACTCTCTGCTTTTGAGAAAAGAGCATTCTTCTATTCTACTGTGTTTCTTATAGGGCCAGAACAGTGAACTTGCTCAGAAAAAAAGAACTGTCCTTCTACACACACGGGCCATATCTAGTTCAACTCTCCTTAGGAAACTGACAAGAACAGTAGCTCCTCTTCAGTCCAATACACTGTACTTGCCAAGAACAGACGCAAGTGCTATTTGCACTGTGTATGGCAGTGGGAGCACAATAGTGACTCTTCTTACCAGAAAACAACTCTTGCTTGTAGGACCAGAAACTGCATGTGTTTCAACTCCGTTTAGGACTGGGAAACAAACACTAGCTCGCCTTACAAGAAACACACTCTGCTTTTGAGAAAAGAGCACTCTTCTACTCTACTGTGTTTCCTATTGAGTCCAAACAGTGAGCTTGCTCAGAACAAAAGAAAGGAGCTTCCTACACACACAGGCCATATCTAGTTCAATTCTGCTTAGGAAACTGACAAGAACAGTAGATCCTCTTCAGTCCAATACACTGTACTTGCTGGGAACAGATGCCAGTGCTATTTGGCCTGTGTATGACAATGGGAGAGCAATAGTGACTCTTCTTACCAGAAAACATCTCTTGCTCATAGGACCAGAAACTGCATGTGATTCAACTCTATTTAGGACTGGGAAACAAACGCTAGCTCGCCTTACAAGAAACACACTCTGCTTTTGAGAAAAGGGCACTCTTCTACTCTACTGTGTTTCAGATTGGGCCAGAATAGTGAGCTTGCTCAGAACAAAAGAACTGTGCTACCTACACACACGGCCATTTCTAGTTCAATTCTGCTTAGGAAACTGACAGGAACAGTAGATCCTCTTCAGTCCAATACACTGTACATGCTGGGAACAGATGCCAGTGTTATTTGCCCTGTGTATGACAATGGGAGAGCAATAGTGACTCTTCTTACCAGAAAACAACTCTTGCTCATAGGACCAGAAACTTCATGTGATTCAACCCCATTAGGACTGGGAAGCAAACGCTAGCTCGCCTTACGAGAAACACACTCTGCTTTTGAGAAAAGAGCACTCTTCTATTCTACTGTGTTTCCTATGGAGTCCAAACCGTGAGCTTGCTCAAAACAAAAGAACTGTGCTTCCTACACACACGGGCCATATCTAGTTCAACTCTGCTTAGGAAACTGATAAGAACAGTAGCTGTTCTTCAGTCCAATACACTGTACTTGCTGAAAACAGACGTGAGTGATATTTGCACTGTGTATGGCAATGGGAGCCCAATAGGGAATCTTCTTACCAGAAAACAACTCTTGCTCGTAGGACCAGAAACTGCATGTGATTCAACTCCATTTAGGACTGGGAAACAAACCCTAGCTCACCTTACAATAAATACATTCTGCTTTTGAGAAAACAGCACTCTTCTACTCTACTGTGTTTCCTATGGGGTCCAAATAGTGAGCTTGCTCAGAACAAAAGAACTGTGCTTCCTACACACACGGGCCATATCTAGTTCAACTCTGCTTAGGAAACTGACAAGAACAGTAGTTCCTCTTCAGTCCAATACACTGTACATGCTGGGTACAGCGCCAGTGCTATTTGCCCTGTGTATAACAATGGGAGCACAGTAGTGACTCTTCTTACCAGAAAACAACTCTTGCTCGTAGGACCAGAAACTGCATGTGATTCAACTCCATTTAGGACTGGGAAACAAACGCTAGCTCGCTTTACAAGAAACACACTCTGCTTTTGAGAAAAGAGCACTATTCTACTCTACAGTGTTTCCTATGGTGTCCAACAGTGAGCTTGCTCAGAACAAAAGAACTGTGCTTCCTACACACACGGGCCATATCTAGTTCAAATCTGCTTAGGAAACTGTCAAGAACAGTAGCTCCTCTTCAGTCCAATACACTGTACTTGCTGGGAACAGACGGGAGTGCTATTTGCACTGTGTATGGAAATGGGAGTGCAACAGTGACTTTCCTTACCAGAAAACAACTCTTGCTCGTAGGACCAAAAACTGCATGTGATTCAACTGCATTTAGGACTGGGAAACAAATGCTAGCTCACCTTACAAGAAACACACTCTGCTTTTGAGAAAAGAGCACTCTTCTACTCTATTGTGTTTCCCATAGGGACAGAAACAGTGAGCTTGCTCAGAACAAAAGAACTGTGCTTCCTACACACACGGGCCATATCTAGTTCAACTCTGCTTAGGAAACTGACAAGAACAGTAGCTCCTCTTCAGTCCAATACACTGTACTTGCTGGGAACCGACGCGAGTGCTATATGCACTGTATATGGCATTGGGAGCACAAAAGTGACTCTTCTTACTAGAAAACAACTCTTGCTTGTAGGACTTGAAACTGCATGTGATTCAACTCCTATTAGGACTGGGAAACAAATGCTAACTCGCCTTACACGAAACACACTCTGCTTTTGAGAAAAGAGCACTCATCTACTCTACTGTGTTTCCTATGGGGTCCGAACAGTGAGCTTGCTCAGAACAAAAGAACTGTGCTTCCTACACACAGGGGCCATATCTAGTTCAACTCTGCTTACGAAACTGACAAGAACAGTAGATCCTCTTCAGTCCAATGCACTGTACATGCTGGGAACAGACGCCAGTGCTATTTGCACTGTGTATGGCAAAGGGAGCACAATAGTGACTTTCCTTACCAGAAAACAACTCTTGCTCGTAGGACCAAAAACTGCATGTGATTCATCTCCATTTATGACTGGGAAACAATGGCTAGCTCACCTTACAAGAAACACACTCTGCTTTTGAGAAAAGAGCATTCTTCTATTCTACTGTGTTTCCTATAGGGCCAGAACAGTGAGCTTGCTCAGAACAAAAGAACTGTCCTTCTACACACACGGGCCATATGTAGTTCAACTCTCCTTAGGAAACTGACAAGAACAGTAGCTCCTCTTCAGTCCAATACACTGTAGTTGCCGAGAACAGACGCAAGTGCTATTTGCACTGTGTATGGCAGTGGGAGCGCAATAGTGACTCTTCTTATCAGAAAACGACTCTTGCTCATAGGACCAAAACCTGCATGTGATTCAACTCCATTTCTGACTGGGAAACAAACACTAGATCGGCTTACAAGAAACACACTCTGATTGTGAGAAAAGAGCACTCTTCTACTCTACTGTGTTTCCTAAAGGGCCAGAACAGTGAGCTTGCTCAGAACAAAAGAACTGTGCTTCCAACACATACGGGCCATATCTAGTTCAACTCCGCTTAGGAAACTGACAAGAACAGTAGATCCTCTTCTGTCCAACACTGTACTTGCTGGGAATAGATGCCAATGCTATTTGCACTGTGTATGTCAATGGGACCGCAATAGTGACTCTTCCTACCAGAAAAAAATTCTTGATCATAGGACCAGAAACTGCATGTGATTCAACTCTATTTAGGACTGGGAAGCAAACGCTAGCTCACCTTACAAGAAACACACTCTGCTTTTGAGAAAAGAGCACTCTTCTACTCTACTGTGTTTCCTATAGGGCCAGAACAGTGAGCTTGCTCAGAACAAAAGAACTGTGCTTCCTACACACACGAACATATTTAGTTCAACTCTGCTTAGGAAACTGACAAGAACAGTAGATCCTCTTCAGTAGAATACACTGTACATACTGGGAATAGATGCCAGTGCTATTTAAACTGTGTATGGCAAAGGGAGAACAATAGTGACGTTCCTTACCAGAAAACAACTCTTGCTCCTAGGACCAAAAACTGCATGTGATTCAACTCCATTTCTGACTGGGAAACAATTGCTAGCTCACCTTACAAGAAACACTCTCTGCTTTTGAGAAAAGAGCACTCTTCTATTCTACTGTGTTTCCTATAGGGCCAGAACAGTGAGCTTGCTCAGAACAAAAGTACTGTGCTTCCTACACACACGGGCCATATCTAGTTCAACTCTGCTTAGAAAACTGACAAGAACAGTAGCTCCTCTTCATTCCAATACACTGTACTTGCTGAGAACAGACGCAAGTACTATTTGCACTGTGTATGGCAATGGGAGCGCAATAGTGACTCTTCTTACCAGAAAACAACTCTTGCTTGTAGGACTTTAAACTGCATGTGATTCAACTCCATTTAGGACTGGGAAACAAACACTAACTCACCTTACAAGAAACACACTCTGCTTTTGAGAAAAGAGCACTCTTCTACTCTACTGTGTTTCCTATGGGGTCCGAACAGTGAGCTTGCCCAGAACAAAAGAACTGTGCTTCCTACACACAGGGGCCATATCTAGTTCAACTCTGCTTACGAAACTGACAAGAACAGTAGATCCTCTTCCGTCCAATGCACTGTACATGCTGGGAACAGACGCCAGTGCTATTTGCATTGTGTATGGCAAAGGGAGCACAATAGTGACTTTCCTTACCAGAAAACAACTCTTGCTCGTAGGACCAAAAACTGCATGTGATTCATCTCCATTTATGACTGGGAAACAATCGCTAGCTCACCTTACAAGAAACACTCTCTGCTTTTGAGAAAAGAGCACTCTTCTATTCTACTGTGTTTCCTATTCAGCCAGAACAGTGAGCTTGCTCAGAACAAAAGAACTGTCCTTCTACACACACGGGCCATATCTAGTTGAACTCCGCTTAGGAAACTGACAAGAACAGTAGCTCCTCTTCATTCCAATACACTGTACTTGCCGAGAACAGACGCAAGTACTATTTGCACTGTGTATGGCAATGGGAGCGCAATAGTGCCTCTTCTTACCAGAAAACAACTCTTGCTCGTAGGAGAAGAAACTGCATAGGATTCAACTCCAATTAGGACTGGGAAACAAACACTAGCTCGCCTTACAAGAAACACACTCTGCTTTTGAGAAAAGAGCACTCTTCTACTCTACTGTGTTTCCTATAGGGCCAGAACAGTAGGCTTGCTCAGAACAAAAGAACTGTGCTTCCTACACACACGGGCCATATCTAGTTCAACTCTGCTTAGGAAACTGACAAGAACAGTAGCTCCTCTTCAGTCCAATACACTGTACTTGCTGGGAACAGACGCGAGTGCTATATGCACTGTATATGGCAATGGGAGCACAAAAGTGACTCTTCTTACTAGAAAACAACTCTTGCTTGTAGGACTTGAAACTGCATGTGATTCAACTCCAATTAGGACTGGGAAACAAATGCTAACTCACCTTACAAGAAACGCACTCTGCTTTTGAGAAAAGAGCACTCTTCTACTCTACTGTGTTTCCTATGGGGTCCGAACAGTGAGCTTGCTCAGAACAAAAGAACTGTGCTTCCTACACACAGGGTTCATATCTAGTTCAACTCTGCTTATGAAACTGACAAGAACAGTAGATCCTCTTCAGTCCAAAGCACTGTACATGCTGGGAACAGACGCCAGTGCTATTTGCACTGTGTATGGCAAAGGGAGCACAATAGTGACTTTCCTTACCAGAAAACAACTCTTGCTCGTAGGACCAAAAACTGCATGTGATTCATCTCCATTTATGACTGGGAAACAATCGCTAGCTCACCTTACAAGAAACACTCTCTGCTTTTGAGAAAAGAGCATTCTTCTATTCTACTGTGTTTCTTATAGGGCCAGAACAGTGAACTTGCTCAGAAAAAAAGAACTGTCCTTCTACACACACGGGCCATATCTAGTTCAACTCTCCTTAGGAAACTGACAAGAACAGTAGCTCCTCTTCAGTCCAATACACTGTACTTGCCAAGAACAGACGCAAGTGCTATTTGCAGTGTGTATGGCAGTGGGAGCACAATAGTGACTCTTCTTACCAGAAAACAACTCTTGCTTGTAGGACCAGAAACTGCATGTGTTTCAACTCCGTTTAGGACTGGGAAACAAACACTAGCTCGCCTTACAAGAAACACACTCTGCTTTTGAGAAAAGAGCACTCTTCTACTCTACTGTGTTTCCTATTGAGTCCAAACAGTGAGCTTGCTCAGAACAAAAGAAAGGAGCTTCCTACACACACAAGCCATATCTAGTTCAACTCTGCTTAGGAAACTGACAAGAACAGTAGCTCCTCTTCTGTCCAACACTGTACTTGCTGGGAACAGATGTCAATGCTATTTGCACTGTGTATGGCAATGGGACCGCAATAGTGACTCTTCCTACCAGAAAAAAATTCTTGATCATAGGACCAGAAACTGCATGTGATTCAACTCTATTTAGGACTGGGAAACAAACGCTAGCTCGCCTTACAAGAAACACACTCTGCTTTTGAGAAAAGAGCACTCTTCTACTCTACTGTGTTTCCTATAGGGCCAGAACAGTGAGCTTGCTCAGAACAAAAGAACTGTGCTTCCTACACACACGAACATATTTAGTTCAACTCTGCTTAGGAAACTGACAAGAACAGTAGATCCTCTTCAGTAGAATACACTGTACATGCTGGGAATAGATGCCAGTGCTATTTAAACTGTATGGCAAAGGGAGAACAATAGTGACTTTCCTTACCAGAAAACAACTCTTGCTCCTAGGACCAAAAACTGCATGTGATTCAACTCCATTTATGACTGGGAAACAATTGCTAGCTCACCTTACAAGAAACACTCTCTGCTTTTGAGAAAAGAGCACTCTTCTATTCTACTGTGTTTCCTATAGGGCCAGAACAGTGAGCTTGCTCAGAACAAAAGTACTGTGCTTCCTACACACACGGGCCATATCTAGTTCAACTCTGCTTAGAAAACTGACAAGAACAGTAGCTCCTCTTCAGTCCAATACACTGTACTTGCTGGGAACAAACGCGAGTGCTATATGCACTGTATATGGCAATGGGAGCACAATAGTGACTCTTCTTACTAGAAAACAACTCTTGCTTGTAGGACTTGAAACTGCATGTGATTCAACTCCAATTAGGACTGGGAAACAAACGCTAACTCGCCTTACAAGAAAAACACTCTGCTTTTGAGAAAAGAGCACTCTTCTACTCTACTGTGTTTCTTATAGGGCCAGAAGAGTGAGCTTGCTCAGAACAAAAGAACTGTGCTTCCTACACACTCGGGTCATATCTACTTCAACTTTGCTTAGGAAACAGACAAGAACAGTAGATTCTCTTCAGTCCAATACACTGTACATACTGGGAACAGACGCAAGTGCTTTTTAACCTGTGTATGACAATGGGAGCGCAATAGTGACTCTTCTTGCCAGAAAACAACTCTTGCTCATAGGACCAAAAACTGCATGTGATTCAACTCCATTTCTTACTGGGAAACAAACACTAGCTCGCCTTACAAGAAACACACTCTGCTTTTGAGAAAAGATCACTCTTCTACTCTAATGTGTTTCCTATGGGGTCCGAACAGTGTGCTTGCTCAGGACCAAAGAACTGTGCTTCCTACACACACGGGCCTTATCTAGTCCAACTCTGCTTAGGAAACTGACAAGAACAGTAGCTCCTCTTCAGTCCAATGCACTGTACTTGCTTGGAACAGATGCGAGTGCTATTTGCAGTGTGTATGGCAATGGGAGAGCAATAGTGACTCTTCTTACCAGAAAACAATTCTTGCTTGTAGGACTGGAAACTGCATGCGATTCAACTCCATTTAGGACTGGGAAACAAACGCTAGATCGCCTTACAAGAAACACACTCTGCTTTTGAGAAAAGAGCACTCTTCTATTCTACTGTGTTTCCTATAGGGCCAGAACAGTGAGCTTGCTCAGAACAAAAGTACTGTGCTTCCTACACACACGGGCCATATCTAGTTCAACTCTGCTTAGGAAACTGACAAGAACAGTAGCTCCTCTTCAGTCCAATACACTGTACTTGCTGGGAAAAGACGCGAGTGCTATTTGTACTGTGTATGGAAATGGGAGCGCAATAGTGACTTTCCTTACCAGAAAACAACTCTTGCTCGTAGGACCAAAAACTCCATGTGATTCAACTCCATTTATGCCTGGGAAACAAACGCTAGCTCACCTTACAAGAAACACACTCTGCTTTTGAGAAAAGAGCACTCTTCTACTCTACTGTGTTTCCTATAGGGCCAGAACAGTGAGCTTGCTTAGAACAAAAGAACTGTGCTTCCTACACAGGGCCATATGTAATTAAATTCTGCTTAGGAAACTGACAAGAACAGTAGCTCCTCTTCAGTCCAATACACTGTACTTGCTGGGAACAGAAACGAGTGCTATTTGCCCTTTGTATGACAAAGGGAGCACAATAGTGGCTCTTCATACCAGAAAACAACGCTTACTTGTAGGACCAGAAACTGCACATGATTCAACTCCATTTAAGACTGGGAAACAAACGCTAGCTCGCCTTACAAGAAACACACGCTGCTTTTGAGAAATGAGCATTCTTCTACTCTACTGTGTTTTCTATAGCGCCAGAACATGAGCTTCCTCAGAACAAAAGAACTGTGCTTCTTGCACACACGGGCCATATCTAGTTCAAATCTGCTTAGGAAAGTGACAAGAACAGTAGCTCCTCTTCAGTCCAATACACTGTACTTGCTGGGAACAGATGCGAGTGCTATTTGCACTGTGTATGACAATGGGAGCACAATAGTGACTCTTCTTACCAGAAAACAACTCTTGCTCATAGGACCAGAAACTGCATGTGATTCAACTCCATTTAGGACTTGGAAACAAACGCTAGCTCGCCTTACAAGAAACACACTCTGCTTTTGAGAAAAGAGCACCCTTCTACTCTAGTGTGTTTCCTATGGTGTCCGAACAGTAGGCTTACTCAGAACAATAGAACTGTGCTTCCTACACACACGGCCATATCTAGTTCAACTCTCCTTAGGAAACTGACAAGAACAGTAGCTCCTCTTCAGTCCAATACACTGTACTTGCCAAGAACAGACGCAAGTGCTATTTGCAGTGTGTATTGCAGTGGGAGCACAATAGTGACTCTTCTTACCAGAAAACAACTCTTGCTTGTAGGACCAGAAACTGCATGTGTTTCAACTCCGTTTAGGACTGGGAAACAAACACTAGCTCGCCTTACAAGAAACACACTCTGCTTTTGAGAAAAGAGCACTCTTCTACTCTACTGTGTTTCCTATTGAGTCCAAACAGTGAGCTTGCTCAGAACAAAAGAAAGGAGCTTCCTACACACACAGGCCATATCTAGTTCAACTCTGCTTAGAAAACTGACAAGAACAGTAGCTCCTCTTCTGTCCAACACTGTACTTGCTGGGAACAGATGTCAATGCTATTTGCACTGTGTATGGCAATGGGACCGCAATAGTGACTCTTCCTACCAGAAAAAAATTCTTGATCATAGGACCAGAAACTGCATGTGATTCAACTCTATTTAGGACTGGGAAACAAACGCTAGCTCGCCTTACAAGAAACACACTCTGCTTTTGAGAAAAGAGCACTCTTCTACTCTACTGTGTTTCCTATAGGGCCAGAACAGTGAGCTTGCTCAGAACAAAAGAACTGTGCTTCCTACACACACGAACATATTTAGTTCAACTCTGCTTAGGAAACTGACAAGAACAGTAGATCCTCTTCAGTAGAATACACTGTACATGCTGGGAATAGATGCCAGTGCTATTTAAACTGTGTATGGCAAAGGGAGAACAATAGTGACTTTCCTTACCAGAAAACAAGTCTTGCTCCTAGGACCAAAAACTGCATGTGATTCAACTCCATTTATGACTGGGAAACAATTGCTAGCTCACCTTACAAGAAACACTCTCTGCTTTTGAGAAAAGAGCACTCTTCTATTCTACTGTGTTTCCTATAGGGCCAGAACAGTGAGCTTGCTCAGAACAAAAGTACTGTGCTTCCTACACACACGGGCCATATCTAGTTCAACTCTGCTTAGAAAACTGACAAGAACAGTAGCTCCTCTTCAGTCCAATACACTGTACTTGCTGGGAACAAACGCGAGTGCTATATGCACTGTATATGGCAATGGGAGCACAATAGTGACTCTTCTTACTAGAAAACAACTCTTGCTTGTAGGACTTGAAACTGCATGTGATTCAACTCCAATTAGGACTGGGAAACAAACGCTAACTCGCCTTACAAGAAAAACACTCTGCTTTTGAGAAAAGAGCACTCTTCTACTCTACTGTGTTTCTTATAGGGCCAGAAGAGTGAGCTTGCTCAGAACAAAAGAACTGTGCTTCCTACACACTCGGGTCATATCTACTTCAACTTTGCTTAGGAAACAGACAAGAACAGTAGATTCTCTTCAGTCCAATACACTGTACATACTGGGAACAGACGCAAGTGCTATTTAACCTGTGTATGACAATGGGAGCGCAATAGTGACTCTTCTTGCCAGAAAACAACTCTTGCTCATAGGAACAAAAACTGCATGTGATTCAACTCCATTTCTTACTGGGAAACAAACACTAGCTCGCCTTACAAGAAACACACTCTGCTTTTGAGAAAAGATCACTCTTCTACTCTAATGTGTTTCCTATGGGGTCCGAACAGTGTGCTTGCTCAGGACCAAAGAACTGTGCTTCCTACACACACGGGCCTTATCTAGTCCAACTCTGCTTAGGAAACTGACAAGAACAGTAGCTCCTCTTCAGTCCAATGCACTGTACTTGCTTGGAACAGATGCGAGTGCTATTTGCAGTGTGTATGGCAATGGGAGAGCAATAGTGACTCTTCTTACCAGAAAACAATTCTTGCTTGTAGGACTAGAAACTGCATGCGATTCAACTCCATTTAGGACTGGGAAACAAACGCTAGATCGCCTTACAAGAAACACACTCTGCTTTTGAGAAAAGAGCACTCTTCTATTCTACTGTGTTTCCTATAGGGCCAGAACAGTGAGCTTGCTCAGAACAAAAGTACTGTGCTTCCTACACACACGGGCCATATCTAGTTCAACTCTGCTTAGGAAACTGACAAGAACAGTAGCTCCTCTTCAGTCCAATACACTGTACTTGCTGGGAAAAGACGCGAGTGCTATTTGTACTGTGTATGGAAATGGGAGCGCAATAGTGACTTTCCTTACCAGAAAACAACTCTTGCTCGTAGGACCAAAAACTCCATGTGATTCAACTCCATTTATGCCTGGGAAACAAACGCTAGCTCACCTTACAAGAAACACACTCTGCTTTTGAGAAAAGAGCACTCTTCTACTCTACTGTGTTTCCTATAGGGCCAGAACAGTGAGCTTGCTTAGAACAAAAGAACTGTGCTTCCTACACAGGGCCATATGTAATTAAATTCTGCTTAGGAAACTGACAAGAACAGTAGCTCCTCTTCAGTCCAATACACTGTACTTGCTGGGAACAGAAACGAGTGCTATTTGCCCTTTGTATGACAAAGGGAGCACAATAGTGGCTCTTCATACCAGAAAACAACGCTTACTTGTAGGACCAGAAACTGCACATGATTCAACTCCATTTAAGACTGGGAAACAAACGCTAGCTCGCCTTACAAGAAACACACGCTGCTTTTGAGAAATGAGCATTCTTCTACTCTACTGTGTTTTCTATAGCGCCAGAACATGAGCTTCCTCAGAACAAAAGAACTGTGCTTCTTGCACACACGGGCCATATCTAGTTCAAATCTGCTTAGGAAAGTGACAAGAACAGTAGCTCCTCTTCAGTCCAATACACTGTACTTGCTGGGAACAGATGCGAGTGCTATTTGCACTGTGTATGACAATGGGAGCACAATAGTGACTCTTCTTACCAGAAAACAACTCTTGCTCATAGGACCAGAAACTGCATGTGATTCAACTCCATTTAGGACTTGGAAACAAACGCTAGCTCGCCTTACAAGAAACACACTCTGCTTTTGAGAAAAGAGCACCCTTCTACTCTAGTGTGTTTCCTATGGTGTCCGAACAGTAGGCTTACTCAGAACAATAGAACTGTGCTTCCTACACACACGGCCATATCTAGTTCAACTCTCCTTAGGAAACTGACAAGAACAGTAGCTCCTCTTCAGTCCAATACACTGTACTTGCCAAGAACAGACGCAAGTGCTATTTGCAGTGTGTATGGCAGTGGGAGCACAATAGTGACTCTTCTTACCAGAAAACAACTCTTGCTTGTAGGACCAGAAACTGCATGTGTTTCAACTCCGTTTAGGACTGGGAAACAAACACTAGCTCGCCTTACAAGAAACACACTCTGCTTTTGAGAAAAGAGCACTCTTCTACTCTACTGTGTTTCCTATTGAGTCCAAACAGTGAGCTTGCTCAGAACAAAAGAAAGGAGCTTCCTACACACACAGGCCATATCTAGTTCAACTCTGCTTAGAAAACTGACAAGAACAGTAGCTCCTCTTCTGTCCAACACTGTACTTGCTGGGAACAGATGTCAATGCTATTTGCACTGTGTATGGCAATGGGACCGCAATAGTGACTCTTCCTACCAGAAAAAAATTCTTGATCATAGGACCAGAAACTGCATGTGATTCAACTCTATTTAGGACTGGGAAACAAACGCTAGCTCGCCTTACAAGAAACACACTCTGCTTTTGAGAAAAGAGCACTCTTCTACTCTACTGTGTTTCCTATAGGGCCAGAACAGTGAGCTTGCTCAGAACAAAAGAACTGTGCTTCCTACACACACGAACATATTTAGTTCAACTCTGCTTAGGAAACTGACAAGAACAGTAGATCCTCTTCAGTAGAATACACTGTACATGCTGGGAATAGATGCCAGTGCTATTTAAACTGTGTATGGCAAAGGGAGAACAATAGTGACTTTCCTTACCAGAAAACAAGTCTTGCTCCTAGGACCAAAAACTGCATGTGATTCAACTCCATTTATGACTGGGAAACAATTGCTAGCTCACCTTACAAGAAACACTCTCTGCTTTTGAGAAAAGAGCACTCTTCTATTCTACTGTGTTTCCTATAGGGCCAGAACAGTGAGCTTGCTCAGAACAAAAGTACTGTGCTTCCTACACACACGGGCCATATCTAGTTCAACTCTGCTTAGAAAACTGACAAGAACAGTAGCTCCTCTTCAGTCCAATACACTGTACTTGCTGGGAACAAACGCGAGTGCTATATGCACTGTATATGGCAATGGGAGCACAATAGTGACTCTTCTTACTAGAAAACAACTCTTGCTTGTAGGACTTGAAACTGCATGTGATTCAACTCCAATTAGGACTGGGAAACAAACGCTAACTCGCCTTACAAGAAAAACACTCTGCTTTTGAGAAAAGAGCACTCTTCTACTCTACTGTGTTTCTTATAGGGCCAGAAGAGTGAGCTTGCTCAGAACAAAAGAACTGTGCTTCCTACACACTCGGGTCATATCTACTTCAACTTTGCTTAGGAAACAGACAAGAACAGTAGATTCTCTTCAGTCCAATACACTGTACATACTGGGAACAGACGCAAGTGCTATTTAACCTGTGTATGACAATGGGAGCGCAATAGTGACTCTTCTTGCCAGAAAACAACTCTTGCTCATAGGAACAAAAACTGCATGTGATTCAACTCCATTTCTTACTGGGAAACAAACACTAGCTCGCCTTACAAGAAACACACTCTGCTTTTGAGAAAAGATCACTCTTCTACTCTAATGTGTTTCCTATGGGGTCCGAACAGTGTGCTTGCTCAGGACCAAAGAACTGTGCTTCCTACACACACGGGCCTTATCTAGTCCAACTCTGCTTAGGAAACTGACAAGAACAGTAGCTCCTCTTCAGTCCAATGCACTGTACTTGCTTGGAACAGATGCGAGTGCTATTTGCAGTGTGTATGGCAATGGGAGAGCAATAGTGACTCTTCTTACCAGAAAACAATTCTTGCTTGTAGGACTAGAAACTGCATGCGATTCAACTCCATTTAGGACTGGGAAACAAACGCTAGATCGCCTTACAAGAAACACACTCTGCTTTTGAGAAAAGAGCACTCTTCTATTCTACTGTGTTTCCTATAGGGCCAGAACAGTGAGCTTGCTCAGAACAAAAGTACTGTGCTTCCTACACACACGGGCCATATCTAGTTCAACTCTGCTTAGGAAACTGACAAGAACAGTAGCTCCTCTTCAGTCCAATACACTGTACTTGCTGGGAAAAGACGCGAGTGCTATTTGTACTGTGTATGGAAATGGGAGCGCAATAGTGACTTTCCTTACCAGAAAACAACTCTTGCTCGTAGGACCAAAAACTCCATGTGATTCAACTCCATTTATGCCTGGGAAACAAACGCTAGCTCACCTTACAAGAAACACACTCTGCTTTTGAGAAAAGAGCACTCTTCTACTCTACTGTGTTTCCTATAGGGCCAGAACAGTGAGCTTGCTTAGAACAAAAGAACTGTGCTTCCTACACAGGGCCATATGTAATTAAATTCTGCTTAGGAAACTGACAAGAACAGTAGCTCCTCTTCAGTCCAATACACTGTACTTGCTGGGAACAGAAACGAGTGCTATTTGCCCTTTGTATGACAAAGGGAGCACAATAGTGGCTCTTCATACCAGAAAACAACGCTTACTTGTAGGACCAGAAACTGCACATGATTCAACTCCATTTAAGACTGGGAAACAAACGCTAGCTCGCCTTACAAGAAACACACGCTGCTTTTGAGAAATGAGCATTCTTCTACTCTACTGTGTTTTCTATAGCGCCAGAACATGAGCTTCCTCAGAACAAAAGAACTGTGCTTCTTGCACACACGGGCCATATCTAGTTCAAATCTGCTTAGGAAAGTGACAAGAACAGTAGCTCCTCTTCAGTCCAATACACTGTACTTGCTGGGAACAGATGCGAGTGCTATTTGCACTGTGTATGACAATGGGAGCACAATAGTGACTCTTCTTACCAGAAAACAACTCTTGCTCATAGGACCAGAAACTGCATGTGATTCAACTCCATTTAGGACTTGGAAACAAACGCTAGCTCGCCTTACAAGAAACACACTCTGCTTTTGAGAAAAGAGCACCCTTCTACTCTAGTGTGTTTCCTATGGTGTCCGAACAGTAGGCTTACTCAGAACAATAGAACTGTGCTTCCTACACACACGGCCATATCTAGTTCAACTCTCCTTAGGAAACTGACAAGAACAGTAGCTCCTCTTCAGTCCAATACACTGTACTTGCCAAGAACAGACGCAAGTGCTATTTGCAGTGTGTATGGCAGTGGGAGCACAATAGTGACTCTTCTTACCAGAAAACAACTCTTGCTTGTAGGACCAGAAACTGCATGTGTTTCAACTCCGTTTAGGACTGGGAAACAAACACTAGCTCGCCTTACAAGAAACACACTCTGCTTTTGAGAAAAGAGCACTCTTCTACTCTACTGTGTTTCCTATTGAGTCCAAACAGTGAGCTTGCTCAGAACAAAAGAAAGGAGCTTCCTACACACACAGGCCATATCTAGTTCAACTCTGCTTAGGAAACTGACAAGAACAGTAGCTCCTCTTCTGTCCAACACTGTACTTGCTGGGAACAGATGTCAATGCTATTTGCACTGTGTATGGCAATGGGACCGCAATAGTGACTCTTCCTACCAGAAAAAAATTCTTGATCATAGGACCAGAAACTGCATGTGATTCAACTCTATTTAGGACTGGGAAACAAACGCTAGCTCGCCTTACAAGAAACACACTCTGCTTTTGAGAAAAGAGCACTCTTCTACTCTACTGTGTTTCCTATAGGGCCAGAACAGTGAGCTTGCTCAGAACAAAAGAACTGTGCTTCCTACACACACGAACATATTTAGTTCAACTCTGCTTAGGAAACTGACAAGAACAGTAGATCCTCTTCAGTAGAATACACTGTACATGCTGGGAATAGATGCCAGTGCTATTTAAACTGTGTATGGCAAAGGGAGAACAATAGTGACTTTCCTTACCAGAAAACAACTCTTGCTCCTAGGACCAAAAACTGCATGTGATTCAACTCCATTTCTGACTGGGAAACAATTGCTAGCTCACCTTACAAGAAACACTCTCTGCTTTTGAGAAAAGAGCACTCTTCTATTCTACTGTGTTTCCTATAGGGCCAGAACAGTGAGCTTGCTCAGAACAAAAGTACTGTGCTTCCTACACACACGGGCCATATCTAGTTCAACTCTGCTTAGAAAACTGACAAGAACAGTAGCTCCTCTTCAGTCCAATACACTGTACTTGCTGGGAACAAACGCGAGTGCTATATGCACTGTATATGGCAATGGGAGCACAATAGTGACTCTTCTTACTAGAAAACAACTCTTGCTTGTAGGACTTGAAACTGCATGTGATTCAACTCCAATTAGGACTGGGAAACAAACACTAGCTCGCCTTACAAGAAACACACTCTGTTTTTGAGAAAAGATCACTATTCTACTCTACTGTGTTTCCAATAGGGCCAGAACAGTAGGCTTGCTCAGAACAAAAGAACTGTGGTTCCTACACACACGGGCCATATCTAGTTCAACTCTGCTTAGGAAACTGACAAGAACAGTAGCTCCTCTTCAGTCCAATACACTGTACTTGCTGGGAACAGACGCGAGTGCTATATGCACTGTATATGGCAATGGGAGCACAATAGTGACTCTTCTTACTAGAAAACAACTCTTGCTTGTAGGACTTTAAACTGCATGTGATTCAACTCCATTTAGGACTGGGAAACAAACGCTAACTCGCCTTACAAGAAATACACTCTGCTTTTGAGAAAAGAGCACTCTTCTACTCTACTGTGTTTCCTATGGGGTCCGAACAGTGAGCTTGCTCAGAACAAAAGAAATGTGCTTCCTACACACACGAACATATTTAGTTCAACTCTGCTTACGAAACTGACAAGAACAGTAGATCCTCTTCAGTCCAATGCACTGTACATGCTGGGAACAGACGCCAGTGCTATTTGCATTGTGTATGGCAAAGGGAGCACAATAGTGACTTTCCTTACCAGAAAACAACTCTTGCTCGTAGGACCAAAAACTGCATGTGATTCATCTCCATTTATGACTGGGAAACAATCGCTAGCTCACCTTACAAGAAACACTCTCTGCTTTTGAGAAAAGAGCACTCTTCTATTCTACTGTGTTTCCTATACGGCCAGAACAGTGAGCTTGCTCAGAACAAAAGAACTGTCCTTCTACAAACACGGGCCATATCTAGTTCAACTCTGCTTAGGAAACTGACAAGAACAGTAGCTCCTCTTCATTCCAATACACTGTTCTTGCCGAGAACAGATGCAAGTACCATTTGCACTGTGTATGGCAATGGGAGCGCAATAGTGCCTCTTCTTACCAGAAAACAACTCTTGCTCATAGGACCAGAAACTGCATAGGATTCAACTCCAATTAGGACTGGGAAACAAACACTAGCTCGCCTTACAAAAAACACACTCTGCTTTTGAGAAAAGAGCACTCTTCTACTCTACTGTGTTTCCTATAGGGCCAGAACAGTAGGCTTGCTCAGAACAAAAGAACTGTGCTTCCTACACACACGGGCCATATCTAGTTCAACTCTGCTTAGGAAACTGACAAGAACAGTAGCTCCTCTTCAGTCCAATACACTGTACTTGCTGGGAACAGACGCGAGTGCTATATGCACTGTATATGGCAATGGGAGCACAAAAGTGACTCTTCTTACTAGAAAACAACTATTGCTTGTAGGACTTGAAACTGCATGTGATTCAACTCCAATTAGGACTGGGAAACAAATGCTAACTCGCCTTACAAGAAACACACTCTGCTTTTGAATAAAGAGCACTCTTCTACTCTACTGTGTTTCCTATGGGGTCCGAACAGTGAGCTTGCTCAGAACAAAAGAACTGTGCTTCCTACACACAGGGGCCATATCTAGTTCAACTCTGCTTACGAAACTGACAAGAACAGTAGATCCTCTTCAGTCCAATGCACTGTACATGATGGGAACAGGCGCCAGTGCTATTTGCACTGTGTATGGCAAAGGGAGCACAATAGTGACTTTCCTTACCAGAAAACAACTCTTGCTCGTAGGACCAAAAACTGCATGTGATTCATCTCCATTTATGACTGGGAAACAATCGCTAGCTCACCTTACAAGAAACACTCTCTGCTTTTGAGAAAAGAGCATTCTTCTATTCTACTGTGTTTCCTATAGGGCCAGAACAGTGAGCTTGCTCAGAACAAAAGAACTGTCCTTCTACACACACGGGCCATATCTAGTTCAACTCTCCTTAGGAAACTGACAAGAACAGTAGCTCCTCTTCAGTCCAATACACTGTACTTGCCGAGAACAGACGCAAGTGCTATTTGCACTGTGTATGGCAGTGGGAGCGCAATAGTGACTCTTCTTATCAGAAAACGACTCTTGCTCATAGGACCAAAAACTGCATGTGATTCAACTCCATTTCTGACTGGGAAACAAACACTAGATCGGCTTACAAGAAACACACTCTGATTTTGAGAAAAGAGCACTCTTCTACTTTACTGTGTTTCCTAAAGGGCCAGAACAGTGAGCTTGCTCAGAACAAAAGAACTGTGCTTCCAAAACATACGGGCCATATCTAGTTCAACTCCGCTTAGGAAACTGACAAGAACAGTAGATCCTCTTCTGTCCAACACTGTACTTGCTGGGAATAGATGCCAATGCTATTTGCACTGTGTATGGCAATGGGACCGCAATAGTGACTCTTCCTACCAGAAAAAAAAATTCTTGATCATAGGACCAGAAACTGCGTGTGATTCAACTCTATTTAGGACTGGGAAACAAACGCTAGCTCGCCTTACAAGAAACACACTCTGCTTTTGATAAAAGAGCACTCTTCTACTCTACTGTGTTTCCTATAGGGCCAGAACAGTGAGCTTGCTCAGAACAAAAGAACTGTGCTTCCTACACACACGAACATATTTAGTTCAACTCTGCTTAGGAAACTGACAAGAACAGTAGATCCTCTTCAGTAGAATACACTGTACATGCTGGGAATAGATGCCAGTGCTATTTAAACTGTGTATGGCAAAGGGAGAACAATAGTGACTTTCCTTACCAGAAAACAACTCTTGCTCCTAGGACCAAAAACTGCATGTGATTCAACTCCATTTATGACTGGGAAACAATTGCTAGCTCACCTTACAAGAAACACTCTCTGCTTTTGAGAAAAGAGCACTCTTCTATTCTACTGTGTTTCCTATAGGGCCAGAACAGTGAGCTTGCTCAGAACAAAAGTACTGTGCTTCCTACACACACGGGCCATATCTAGTTCAACTCTGCTTAGAAAACTGACAAGAACAGTAGCTCCTCTTCAGTCCAATACACTGTACTTGCTGGGAACAAACGCGAGTGCTATATGCACTGTATATGGCAATGGGAGCACAATAGTGACTCTTCTTACTAGAAAACAACTCTTGCTTGTAGGACTTGAAACTGCATGTGATTCAACTCCAATTAGGACTGGGAAACAAACGCTAACTCGCCTTACAAGAAAAACACTCTGCTTTTGAGAAAAGAGCACTCTTCTACTCTACTGTGTTTCTTATAGGGCCAGAAGAGTGAGCTTGCTCAGAACAAAAGAACTGTGCTTCCTACACACTCGGGTCATATCTACTTCAACTTTGCTTAGGAAACAGACAAGAACAGTAGATTCTCTTCAGTCCAATACACTGTACATACTGGGAACAGACGCAAGTGCTATTTAACCTGTGTATGACAATGGGAGCGCAATAGTGACTCTTCTTGCCAGAAAACAACTCTTGCTCATAGGAACAAAAACTGCATGTGATTCAACTCCATTTCTTACTGGGAAACAAACACTAGCTCGCCTTACAAGAAACACACTCTGCTTTTGAGAAAAGATCACTCTTCTACTCTAATGTGTTTCCTATGGGGTCCGAACAGTGTGCTTGCTCAGGACCAAAGAACTGTGCTTCCTACACACACGGGCCTTATCTAGTCCAACTCTGCTTAGGAAACTGACAAGAACAGTAGCTCCTCTTCAGTCCAATGCACTGTACTTGCTTGGAACAGATGCGAGTGCTATTTGCAGTGTGTATGGCAATGGGAGAGCAATAGTGACTCTTCTTACCAGAAAACAATTCTTGCTTGTAGGACTAGAAACTGCATGCGATTCAACTCCATTTAGGACTGGGAAACAAACGCTAGATCGCCTTACAAGAAACACACTCTGCTTTTGAGAAAAGAGCACTCTTCTATTCTACTGTGTTTCCTATAGGGCCAGAACAGTGAGCTTGCTCAGAACAAAAGTACTGTGCTTCCTACACACACGGGCCATATCTAGTTCAACTCTGCTTAGGAAACTGACAAGAACAGTAGCTCCTCTTCAGTCCAATACACTGTACTTGCTGGGAAAAGACGCGAGTGCTATTTGTACTGTGTATGGAAATGGGAGCGCAATAGTGACTTTCCTTACCAGAAAACAACTCTTGCTCGTAGGACCAAAAACTCCATGTGATTCAACTCCATTTATGCCTGGGAAACAAACGCTAGCTCACCTTACAAGAAACACACTCTGCTTTTGAGAAAAGAGCACTCTTCTACTCTACTGTGTTTCCTATAGGGCCAGAACAGTGAGCTTGCTTAGAACAAAAGAACTGTGCTTCCTACACAGGGCCATATGTAATTAAATTCTGCTTAGGAAACTGACAAGAACAGTAGCTCCTCTTCAGTCCAATACACTGTACTTGCTGGGAACAGAAACGAGTGCTATTTGCCCTTTGTATGACAAAGGGAGCACAATAGTGGCTCTTCATACCAGAAAACAACGCTTACTTGTAGGACCAGAAACTGCACATGATTCAACTCCATTTAAGACTGGGAAACAAACGCTAGCTCGCCTTACAAGAAACACACGCTGCTTTTGAGAAATGAGCATTCTTCTACTCTACTGTGTTTTCTATAGCGCCAGAACATGAGCTTCCTCAGAACAAAAGAACTGTGCTTCTTGCACACACGGGCCATATCTAGTTCAAATCTGCTTAGGAAAGTGACAAGAACAGTAGCTCCTCTTCAGTCCAATACACTGTACTTGCTGGGAACAGATGCGAGTGCTATTTGCACTGTGTATGACAATGGGAGCACAATAGTGACTCTTCTTACCAGAAAACAACTCTTGCTCATAGGACCAGAAACTGCATGTGATTCAACTCCATTTAGGACTTGGAAACAAATGCTAGCTCGCCTTACAAGAAACACACTCTGCTTTTGAGAAAAGAGCACCCTTCTACTCTAGTGTGTTTCCTATGGTGTCCGAACAGTAGGCTTACTCAGAACAATAGAACTGTGCTTCCTACACACACGGCCATATCTAGTTCAACTCTCCTTAGGAAACTGACAAGAACAGTAGCTCCTCTTCAGTCCAATACACTGTACTTGCCAAGAATAGACGCAAGTGCTATTTGCAGTGTGTATGGCAGTGGGAGCACAATAGTGACTCTTCTTACCAGAAAACAACTCTTGCTTGTAGGACCAGAAACTGCATGTGTTTCAACTCCGTTTAGGACTGGGAAACAAACACTAGCTCGCCTTACAAGAAACACACTCTGCTTTTGAGAAAAGAGCACTCTTCTACTCTACTGTGTTTCCTATTGAGTCCAAACAGTGAGCTTGCTCAGAACAAAAGAAAGGAGCTTCCTACACACACAGGCCATATCTAGTTCAACTCTGCTTAGGAAACTGACAAGAACAGTAGCTCCTCTTCTGTCCAACACTGTACTTGCTGGGAACAGATGTCAATGCTATTTGCACTGTGTATGGCAATGGGACCGCAATAGTGACTCTTCCTACCAGAAAAAAATTCTTGATCATAGGACCAGAAACTGCATGTGATTCAACTCTATTTAGGACTGGGAAACAAACGCTAGCTCGCCTTACAAGAAACACACTCTGCTTTTGAGAAAAGAGCACTCTTCTACTCTACTGTGTTTCCTATAGGGACGGAACAGTGAGCTTGCTCAGAACAAAAGAACTGTGCTTCCTACACACACGAACATATTTAGTTCAACTCTGCTTAGGAAACTGACAAGAACAGTAGATCCTCTTCAGTAGAATACACTGTACATGCTGGGAATAGATGCCAGTGCTATTTAAACTGTGTAGGGCAAAGGGAGAACAATAGTGACTTTCCTTACCAGAAAACAACTCTTGCTCCTAGGACCAAAAACTGCATGTGATTCAACTCCATTTCTGACTGGGAAACAATTGCTAGCTCACCTTACAAGAAACACTCTCTGCTTTTGAGAAAAGAGCACTCTTCTATTCTACTGTGTTTCCTATAGGGCCAGAACAGTGAGCTTGCTCAGAACAAAAGTACTGTGCTTCCTACACACACGGGCCATATCTAGTTCAACTCTGCTTAGAAAACTGACAAGAACAGTAGCTCCTCTTCAGTCCAATACACTGTACTTGCTGGGAACAAACGCGAGTGCTATATGCACTGTATATGGCAATGGGAGCACAATAGTGACTCTTCTTACTAGAAAACAACTCTTGCTTGTAGGACTTGAAACTGCATGTGATTCAACTCCAATTAGGACTGGGAAACAAACACTAGCTCGCCTTACAAGAAACACACTCTGTTTTTGAGAAAAGATCACTATTCTACTCTACTGTGTTTCCAATAGGGCCAGAACAGTAGGCTTGCTCAGAACAAAAGAACTGTGGTTCCTACACACACGGGCCATATCTAGTTCAACTCTGCTTAGGAAACTGACAAGAACAGTAGCTCCTCTTCAGTCCAATACACTGTACTTGCTGGGAACAGACGCGAGTGCTATATGCACTGTATATGGCAATGGGAGCACAATAGTGACTCTTCTTACTAGAAAACAACTCTTGCTTGTAGGACTTTAAACTGCATGTGATTCAACTCCATTTAGGACTGGGAAACAAACGCTAACTCGCCTTACAAGAAATACACTCTGCTTTTGAGAAAAGAGCACTCTTCTACTCTACTGTGTTTCCTATGGGGTCCGAACAGTGAGCTTGCTCAGAACAAAAGAAATGTGCTTCCTACACACACGAACATATTTAGTTCAATTCTGCTTACGAAACTGACAAGAACAGTAGATCCTCTTCAGTCCAATGCACTGTACATGCTGGGAACAGACGCCAGTGCTATTTGCATTGTGTATGGCAAAGGGAGCACAATAGTGACTTTCCTTACCAGAAAACAACTCTTGCTCGTAGGACCAAAAACTGCATGTGATTCATCTCCATTTATGACTGGGAAACAATCGCTAGCTCACCTTACAAGAAACACTCTCTGCTTTTGAGAAAAGAGCACTCTTCTATTCTACTGTGTTTCCTATACGGCCAGAACAGTGAGCTTGCTCAGAACAAAAGAACTGTCCTTCTACAAACACGGGCCATATCTAGTTCAACTCTGCTTAGGAAACTGACAAGAACAGTAGCTCCTCTTCATTCCAATACACTGTTCTTGCCGAGAACAGATGCAAGTACCATTTGCACTGTGTATGGCAATGGGAGCGCAATAGTGCCTCTTCTTACCAGAAAACAACTCTTGCTCATAGGACCAGAAACTGCATAGGATTCAACTCCAATTAGGACTGGGAAACAAACACTAGCTCGCCTTACAAAAAACACACTCTGCTTTTGAGAAAAGAGCACTCTTCTACTCTACTGTGTTTCCTATAGGGCCAGAACAGTAGGCTTGCTCAGAACAAAAGAACTGTGCTTCCTACACACACGGGCCATATCTAGTTCAACTCTGCTTAGGAAACTGACAAGAACAGTAGCTCCTCTTCAGTCCAATACACTGTACTTGCTGGGAACAGAGGCGAGTGCTATATGCACTGTATATGGCAATGGGAGCACAAAAGTGACTCTTCTTACTAGAAAACAACTATTGCTTGTAGGACTTGAAACTGCATGTGATTCAACTCCAATTAGGACTGGGAAACAAATGCTAACTCGCCTTACAAGAAACACACTCTGCTTTTGAATAAAGAGCACTCTTCTACTCTACTGTGTTTCCTATGGGGTCCGAACAGTGAGCTTGCTCAGAACAAAAGAACTGTGCTTCCTACACACAGGGGCCATATCTAGTTCAACTCTGCTTACAAAACTGACAAGAACAGTAGATCCTCTTCAGTCCAATGCACTTTTTATGATGGGAACAGGCGCCAGTGCTATTTGCACTGTGTATGGCAAAGGGAGCACAATAGTGACTTTCCTTACCAGAAAACAACTCTTGCTCGTAGGACCAAAAACTGCATGTGATTCATCTCCATTTATGACTGGGAAACAATCGCTAGCTCACCTTACAAGAAACACTCTCTGCTTTTGAGAAAAGAGCATTCTTCTATTCTACTGTGTTTCCTATAGGGCCAGAACAGTGAGCTTGCTCAGAACAAAAGAACTGTCCTTCTACACACGGGCCATATCTAGTTCAACTCTCCTTAGGAAACTGACAAGAACAGTAGCTCCTCTTCAGTCCAATACACTGTACTTGCCGAGAACAGACGCAAGTGCTATTTGCACTGTGTATGGCAGTGGGAGCGCAATAGTGACTCTTCTTATCAGAAAACGACTCTTGCTCATAGGACCAAAAACTGCATGTGATTCAACTCCATTTCTGACTGGGAAACAAACACTAGATCGGCTTACAAGAAACACACTCTGATTTTGAGAAAAGAGCACTCTTCTACTTTACTGTGTTTCCTAAAGGGCCAGAACAGTGAGCTTGCTCAGAACAAAAGAACTGTGCTTCCAAAACATACGGGCCATATCTAGTTCAACTCCGCTTAGGAAACTGACAAGAACAGTAGATCCTCTTCTGTCCAACACTGTACTTGCTGGGAATAGATGCCAATGCTATTTGCACTGTGTATGGCAATGGGACCGCAATAGTGACTCTTCCTACCAGAAAAAAAATTCTTGATCATAGGACCAGAAACTGCGTGTGATTCAACTCTATTTAGGACTGGGAAACAAACGCTAGCTCGCCTTACAAGAAACACACTCTGCTTTTGATAAAAGAGCACTCTTCTACTCTACTGTGTTTCCTATAGGGCCAGAACAGTGAGCTTGCTCAGAACAAAAGAACTGTGCTTCCTACACTCACGAACATATTTAGTTCAACTCTGCTTAGGAAACTGACAAGAACAGTAGATCCTCTTCAGTAGAATACACTGTACATGCTGGGAATAGATGCCAGTGCTATTTAAACTGTGTATGGCAAAGGGAGAACAATAGTGACTTTCCTTACCAGAAAACAACTCTTGCTCCTAGGACCAAAAACTGCATGTGATTCAACTCCATTTATGACTGGGAAACAATTGCTAGCTCACCTTACAAGAAACACTCTCTGCTTTTGAGAAAAGAGCACTCTTCTATTCTACTGTGTTTCCTATAGGGCCAGAACAGTGAGCTTGCTCAGAACAAAAGTACTGTGCTTCCTACACACACGGGCCATATCTAGTTCAACTCTGCTTAGAAAACTGACAAGAACAGTAGCTCCTCTTCAGTCCAATAAACTCTACTTGCTGGGAACAGACGCTAGTGCTATTTGCCCTGTGTATGTCAATGGGAGCACAATAGTGACTCTTCTTACCAGAAAACAACTCATGCTCGTAGGACCAAAAACTGCATGTGATTCAACTCCATTTAGGACTGGGAAACAAACACTAGCTCGCCTTACAAGAAACACACTCTGCTTTTGAGAAAAGATCACTCTTCTACTCTACTGTGTTTCCTATGGGGTTCGAACAGTGTGCTTGCTCACGACAAAAGAACTGTGCTTCCTACACACACGGGACATATCTAGTTCAACTTTGCTTAGGAAACTGACAAGAACAGTAGATCCTCTTCAGTCCAATGCACTGTACTTGCTTGGAACAGACGCGAGTGCTATTTGCACTGTGTATGGCAATGGGAGCACAATAGTGACTCTTCTTACCAGAAAACAACTCTTACTCGTAGGACCAGAAACTGCATGGGATTCAACTCCATGTAGGACTGGGAAACAAACGCTAGCTCGCCTTACAAGAAACACACTCTGCTTTTGAGAAAAGAGCACTCTTCTACTCTGCTGTGTTTCCTATTGGGCCAGAATAGTGAGCTTGCTCAGAACAAAAGAACTGTGCTTCTTGCTCACACGGGCCATATCTAGTTCAACTCTGCTTAGGAAACTGACGAGAACAGTAGCTCCTCTTCAGTCCAATACACTGTACTTGCTGGGAAAAGACGCGAGTGCTATTTGTACTGTGTATGGAAATGGGAGCGCAATAGTGACTTTCCTTACCAGAAAACAACTCTTGCTCGTAGGACCAAAAACTCCATGTGATTCAACTCCATTTATGCCTGGGATACAAACGCTAGCTCGCCTTACAAGAAACACACGCTGCTTTTGAGAAATGAGCATTCTTCTACTCTACTGTGTTTTCTAAAGCGCCAGAACATGAGCTTCCTCAGAACAAATGAACTGTGCTTCTTGCACACACGGGCCATATCTAGTTCAACTCTGCTTAGGAAAGTGACAAGAACAGTAGCTCCTCTTCAGTCCAATACACTGTACTTGCTGGGAACAGATGCGAATGCTATTTGCACTGTGTATGACAAGGGGAGCACAATAGTGACTCTTCTTACCAGAAAACAACTCTTGCTCATAGGACCAGAAACTGCATGTGATTCAACTCCATTTAGGACTTGGAAACAAACGCTAGCTCGCCTTACAAGAAACACACTCTGCTTTTGAGAAAAGAGCACCCTTCTACTCTAGTGTGTTTCCTATGGTGTCCGAACAGTAGGCTTACTCAGAACAATAGAACTGTGCTTCCTACACACACGGCCATATCTAGTTCAATTCTGCTTAGGAAACTGACAAGAACAGTAGATCCTCTTCAGTCCAATACACTGTACTTGCTGGGAACAGATGCCAGTGATATTTGGCCTGTGTATGACAATGGGAGAGCAATAGTGACTCTTCTTACCAGAAAACATCTCTTGCTCATAGGACCAGA
The DNA here is from genome assembly GCF_949786415.1 of Peromyscus eremicus. Lineage (NCBI taxonomy): Eukaryota > Metazoa > Chordata > Mammalia > Rodentia > Cricetidae > Peromyscus > Peromyscus eremicus. The sequence continues at coordinate 64,988 of NW_026735084.1, forward strand.
AACTGCATGTGATTCAACTCCATTTAGGACTGGGAAACAAACGCTAGCTCACCTTACAAGAAACACACTCTGCTTTTGAGAAAAGGGCACTCTTCTACTCTACTGTGTTTCAGATTGGGCCAGAATATTGAGCTTGCTCAGAACAAAAGAACTGTGCTACCTACACACACGGCCATATCTAGTTCAATTCTGCTTAGGAAACTGACAGTTACAGTAGATCCTCTTCAGTCCAATACACTGTACATGCTGGGAACAGATGCCAGTGTTATTTGCCCTGTGTATGACAATGGGAGAGCAATAGTGACTCTTCTTACCAGAAAACAACTCTTGCTCATAGGACCAGAAACTTCATGTGATTCAACCCCATTTAGGACTGGGAAGCAAACGCTAGCTCGCCTTACGAGAAACACACTCTGCTTTTGAGAAAAGAGCACTCTTCTACTCTACTGTGTTTCCTATGGAGTCCAAACCGTGAGCTTGCTCAAAACAAAAGAACTGTGCTTCCTACACACACGGGCCATATCTAGTTCAACTCTGCTTAGGAAACTGATAAGAACAGTAGCTGTTCTTCAGTCCAATACACTGTACTTGCTGAAAACAGACGTGAGTGATATTTGCACTGTGTATGGCAATGGGAGCCCAATAGTGACTCTTCTTACCAGAAAAAAACTCTTGCTCGTAGGACCAGAAACTGCATGTGATTCAACTCCATTTAGGACTGGAAAACAAACCCTAGCTCACCTTACAATAAATACATTCTGCTTTTGAGAAAACAGCACTCTTCTACTCTACTGTGTTTCCTATGGGGTCAAAATAGTGAGCTTGCTCAGAACAAAAGAACTGTGCTTCCTACACACACAAGACATATCTAGTTCAACTCTGCTTAGGAAACTGACAAGAACAATAGCTCCTCTTCAGTCCAATACACTGTACATGCTGGGTACAGCGCCAGTGCTATTTGCCCTGTGTATAACAATGGGAGCACAATAGTGACTCTTCTTACCAGAAAACAACTCTTGCTCGTAGGACCAGAAACTGCATGTGATTCAACTCCATTTAGGACTGGGAAACAAACACTAGCTCGCCTTACAAGAAACACACTCTACTTTTGAGAAAAGAGCACTATTCTACTCTACAGTGTTTCCTATGGTGTCCGACAGTGAGCTTGCTCAGAACAAAAGAACTGTGCTTCCTACACACACGGGCCATATCTAGTTCAAATCTGCTTAGGAAACTGTCAAGAACAGTAGCTCCTCTTCAGTCCAATACACTGTACTTGCTGGGAACAGACGCGAGTGCTATTTGCACTGTGTATGGAAATGGGAGTGCAACAGTGACTTTCCTTACCAGAAAACAACTCTTGCTCGTAGGACCAAAAACTGCAAGTGATTCAACTGCATTTAGGACTGGGAAACAAATGCTAGCTCACCTTACAAGAAACACACTCTGCTTTTGAGAAAAGAGCACTCTTCTACTCTATTGTGTTTCCCATAGGGACAGAAACAGTGAGCTTGCTCAGAACAAAAGAACTGTGCTTCCTACACACACGGGCCATATCTAGTTCAACTCTGCTTAGGAAAGTGACAAGAACAGTAGCTCCTCTTCAGTCCAAAACACTGTAATTGCTGGGAAAAGACGCGAGTGCTATTTGCACTGTGTATGGAAATGGGAGCGCAATAGTAACTCATCTTACCAGAAAACAACTCTTGCTCGTAGGACCAGAAACTGCATGTGATTCAACTCCATGTAGGACTTGGAAACAAACACTAACTCGCCTTAAAAGAAACACACTCTGATTTTGAGAAATGAGCATTCTTCTACTCTACTGTGTTTTCTATAGCGCCAGAACATGAGCTTCCTCAGAACAAAAGAACTGTGCTTCCTGCACACACGGGCCATATCTAGTTCAACTCTGCTTAGAAAAGTGACCAGAACACCAGCTCCTCTTCAGTCCAATACACTGTACTTGCTGGGAAAAGACGCGAGTGCTATTTGTACTGTGTATGGAAATGGGAGCGCAATAGTGACTTTCCTTACCAGAAAACAACTCTTGGTCATAGGACCAAAAACTCCATGTGAATCAACTCCATTCATGCCTGGGAAACAAATGCTAGCTCACCTTACAAGGAACAAACTTTGCTTTTGAGAAAAGAGCACTCTTCTACTCTACTGTGTTTCCTATAGGGCCAGAACAGTGAGCTTGCTCAGAACAAAAGAACTGTGCTTCCTACACAGGGCCATATGTAGTTAAATTCTGCTTAGGAAACTGACAAGAACAGTAGCTCCTCTTCAGTCCAATACACTGTACTTGCTGGGAACAGAAACGAGTGGTATTTGCCCTTTGTATGTCAAAGGGCGCACAATAGTGACTCTTCATACCAGAAAACAACGCTTACTTGTAGGACCAGAAACTGCACATGATTCAACTCCATTTAAGACTGGGAAACAAACGCTAGCTCGCCTTACAAGAAACACACGCTGCTTTTGAGAAATGAGCATTCTTCTACTCTACTGTGTTTTCTATAGCGCCAGAACATGAGCTTCCTCAGAACAAAAGAACTGTGCTTCTTGCACACACGGGCCATATCTAGTTCAACTCTGCTTAGGAAAGTGACAAGAACAGTAGCTCCTCTTCAGTCCAATACACTGTACATGCTGGGAACAGATGCGAATGCTATTTGCACTGTGTATGACAATGGGAGCACAATAGTGACTCTTCTTACCAGAAAACAACTCTTGCTCATAGGACCAGAAACTGCATGTGATTCAACTCCATTTAGGACTTGGAAACAAACGCTAGCTCGCCTTACAAGAAACACACTCTGCTTTTGAGAAAAGAGCACCTTTCTACTCTAGTGTGTTTCCTATGGTGTCCGAACAGTAGGCTTACTCAGAACAATAGAACTGTGCTTCCTACACACACGGCCATATCTAGTTCAATTCTGCTTAGGAAACTGACAGGAACAGTAGATCCTCTTCAGTCCAATACACTGTACATGCTGGGAACAGATGCCAGTGTTATTTGCCCTGTGTATGACAATGGGAGAGCAATAGTGACTCTTCTTACCAGAAAACAACTCTTGCTCATAGGACCAGAAACTTCATGTGATTCAACCCCATTTAGGACTGGGAAGCAAACGCTAGCTCGCCTTACGAGAAACACACTCTGCTTTTGAGAAAAGAGCACTCTTCTACTCTACTGTGTTTCCTATGGAGTCCAAACCGTGAGCTTGCTCAAAACAAAAGAACTGTGCTTCCTACACACACGGGCCATATCTAGTTCAACTCTGCTTAAGAAACTGATAAGAACAGTAGCTGTTCTTCAGTCCAATACACTGTACTTGCTGAAAACAGACGTGAGTGATGTTTGCACTGTGTATGGCAATGGGAGCCCAATAGTGACTCTTCTTACCAGAAAACAACTCTTGCTCGTAGGACCAGAAACTGCATGTGATTCAACTCCATTTAGGACTGGAAAACAAACCCTAGCTCACCTTACAATAAATACATTCTGCTTTTGAAAAAACAGCACTCTTCTACTCTACTGTGTTTCCTATGGGGTCCAAATAGTGAGCTTGCTCAGAACAAAAGAACTGTGCTTCCTACACACACGGGCCATATCTAGTTCAACTCTGCTTAGGAAACTGACAAGAACAGTAGCTCCTCTTCAGTCCAATACACTGTACATGCTGGGTACAGCGCCAGTGCTATTTGCCCTGTGTATAACAATGGGAGCACAATAGTGACTCTTCTTACCAGAAAACAACTCTTGCTCGTAGGACCAGAAACTGCATGTGATTCAACTCCATTTAGGACTGGGAAACAAACGCTAGCTCGCCTTACAAGAAACACACTCTGCTTTTGAGAAAAGAGCACTATTCTACTCTACAGTGTTTCCTATGGTGTCCGACAGTGAGCTTGCTCAGAACAAAAGAACTGTGCTTCCTACACACACGGGTTATCTAGTTCAAATCTGCTTAGGAAACTGTCAAGAACAGTAGCTCCTCTTCAGTCCAGTACACTGTACTTGCTGGGAACAGACGCGAGTGCTATTTGCACTGTGTATGGAATTGGGAGTGCAACAGTGACTTTCCTTACCAGAAAACAACTCTTGCTCATAGGACCAAAAACTGCATGTGATTCAACTGCATTTAGGACTGGGAAACAAATGCTAGCTCACCTTACAAGAAACACACTCTGCTTTTGAGAAAAGAGCACTCTTCTACTCTATTGTGTTTCCCATAGGGACAGAAACAGTTAGCTTGCTCAGAACAAAAGAACTGTGCTTCCTACACACACGGGCCATATCTAGTTCAACTCTGCTTAGGAAAGTGACAAGAACAGTAGCTCCTCTTCAGTCCAAAACACTGTAATTGCTGGGAAAAGACGCGAGTGCTATTTGCACTGTGTATGGAAATGGGAGCGAGATAGTGACTCTTCTTACCATAAAACAACTCTTATTCATAGGACCAGAAACTGCATGGGATTCAACTCCATGTAGGACTGGGAAACAAACACTAACTCGCCTTAAAAGAAACACACTCTGCTTTTGAGAAATGAGCACTCTTGTACTCTACTGTGTTTCCAATTGGGCCAGAATAGAGAGCTTGCTCAGAACAAAAGAACTGTGCTTCCAGCACACACGGGCCATCTAGTTTAACTCTGCTTATTAAACTGACAAGAACATAGCTCCTCTTCAGTCCAATACACTGTACTTGCTGGGAAAAGACGCGAGTGCTATTTGCACTGTGTATGGAAATGGGAGCGAAATAGTGACTTTACTTACCATAAAACAACTCTTGCTCGTAGGACCAAAAACTGCATGTGATTCAACTCCATGTAGGACTGGGAAACAAACGCTAGCTCACCTTACAAGAAACACACTCTGCTTTTGAGAAATGAGCATTCTTCTTCTCTACTCTGTTTCCTATGGGGTCCGAACAGTGAGCTTGCTCAGAACAAAAGAACTGTGCTTCCTACACAAACGGGTCATATCTAGTTCAACTGTGCTTAGGAAACTGACAAGAACAGTAGCTCCTCTTCACTCCAATACACTGTACTTGCTGGGAACAGATGGGAGTGCTATTTGCACTGTGTATGACAATTGGAACGCAATAGTGACTCTTCTTACCAGAAAACAATTCTTGCTCGTGGACCAGAAACTGCATGGGATTCAACTCCATTTAGGACTGGGAAACAAACGCTAGCTCACCTTACAAGAAACACACTCTGCTTTTGAGAAAAGAGCACTCTTCTGCTCTACTGTGTTTCCTATTGGGCCAGAATAGTGAGCTTGCTCAGAACAAAAGAACTGTGCTTCCTGCACACACGGGCCATATCTAGTTCAACTCTGCTTAGGAAACTGACGAGAACAGTAGCTCCTCTTCAGTCCAATACACTGTACTTGCTGGGAACAGATGCGAGTGCTATTTGCACTGTGTATGGCAATGGGAGCGCAATAGTGACTCTTCTTACCAGAAAACAACTCTTGCTCATAGGACCAGATACTGCATGTGATTCAACTCTTTTAGGACTGGGAAACAAACGCTAGCTCGCCTTACAAGAAACACACTCTGTTTTTGAGAAAAGAGCACCCTTCTACTCTAGTGTGTTTCCTATGATGTCCGAACAGTGAGCTTACTCAGAACAAAAGAACTGTGCTTCCTACCCACAGGGGCCATATCTAGTTCAACTCTGCTTAGGAAACTGAAAAGAACAGTAGCTCCTCTTCAGTCCAATACACTGTACCTGCTGGGAACCGACGCCAGTGCTATTTGCCCTGTGTATAACAATGGGAGCGCAAAAGTGACTCTTCTTACCAGAAAACAACTCTTACTTGTAGGACCAGAAACTGCACATGATTCAACTCCATTTAGGACTGGGAAACAAACGCTAGCTCGCCTTACAAGAAATACACTCTGCTTTAGAGAAAAGAGCACTCTTCTACTCTACTGTGTTTCCTATAGGGCCAGAACAGTGAGCTTGCTCAGAACAAAAGAACTGTGCTTCCTACACACACGGGCCATATCTAGTTCAACTCTACTTAGGAAACTGACAAGAACAGTAGCTCCTCTTCAGTCCAATACACTGTACATGCTGGGAAGAGCGCCAGTGCTATTTGCCCTGTGTATAACAATGGGAGCGCAAAAGTGACTCTTCTTACCAGAAAACATCTCTTGCTCGTAAGACCAGAAACTGCATGTGATTCAACTCCATTTAGGACTGGGAAACAAACGCTAGCTCGCCTTACAAGAAACACACTCTGCTTTTGAGAAAAGAGCACTATTCTACTTTACAGTGTTTCCTATGGTGTCCGACAATGAGCTTGCTCAGAACAAAAGAACTGTGCTTCCTACAAACACGGCCCATATCTAGTTCAAATCTGCTTAGGAAACTGTCAAGAACAGTAGCTCCTCTTCAGTCCAATACACTGTACTTGCTGGGAACAGACGCGAGTGCTATTTGCACTGTGTATGGAAATGGGAGTGCAACAGTGACTTTCCTTACCAGAAAACAACTCTTGCTCGTAGGACCAAAAACTGCATGTGATTCAACTGCATTTAGGACTGGGAAACAAATGCTAGCTCACCTTACAAGAAACACACTCTGCTTTTGAGAAAAGAGCACTCTTCTACTCTATTGTGTTTCCCATAGGGACAGAAACAGTGAGCTTGCTCAGAACAAAAGAACTGTGCTTCCTACACACACGGGCCATATCTAGTTCAACTCTGCTTAGGAAAGTGACAAGAACAGTAGCTCCTCTTCAGTCCAAAACACTGTAATTGCTGGGAAAAGACGCGAGTGCTATTTGCACTGTGTATGGAAATGGGAGCGAGATAGTGACTCTTCTTACCATAAAACAACTCTTATTCATAGGACCAGAAACTGCATGGGATTCAACTCCATGTAGGACTGGGAAACAAACACTAACTCGCCTTAAAAGAAACACACTCTGCTTTTGAGAAATGAGCACTCTTGTACTCTACTGTGTTTCCAATTGGGCCAGAATAGAGAGCTTGCTCAGAACAAAAGAACTGTGCTTCCAGCACACACGGGCCATCTAGTTTAACTCTGCTTATTAAACTGACAAGAACATAGCTCCTCTTCAGTCCAATACACTGTACTTGCTGGGAACAGATGCGAGTGCTATTTGCACTGTGTATGGCAATGGGAGCGCAATAGTGACTCTTCTTACCAGAAAACAACTATTGCTCATAGGACCAGATACTGCATGTGATTCAACTCTTTTAGGACTGGGAAACAAACGCTAGCTCGCCTTACAAGAAACACACTCTGTTTTTGAGAAAAGAGCACCCTTCTACTCTAGTGTGTTTCCTATGATGTCCGAACAGTGAGCTTACTCAGAACAAAAGAACTGTGCTTCCTACCCACAGGGGCCATATCTAGTTCAACTCTGCTTAGGAAACTGAAAAGAACAGTAGCTCCTCTTCAGTCCAATACACTGTACCTGCTGGGAACCGACGCCAGTGCTATTTGCCCTGTGTATAACAATGGGAGCGCAAAAGTGACTCTTCTTACCAGAAAACAACTCTTACTTGTAGGACCAGAAACTGCACATGATTCAACTCCATTTAGGACTGGGAAACAAACGCTAGCTCGCCTTACAAGAAATACACTCTGCTTTAAAGAAAAGAGCACTCTTCTACTCTACTGTGTTTCCTATAGGGCCAGAACAGTGAGCTTGCTCAGAAGAAAAGAACTGTGCTTCCTACACACGGCCATATGTTGTTAAATTCTGCTTAGGAAACTGACAAGAACAGTAGCTCCTCTTCAGTCCAATACACTGTACCTGCTGGGAACCGTCGCCAGTGCTATTTGCCCTGTGTATAACAGTGGGAGCGCAAAAGTGACTCTTCTTACCAGAAAACAACTCTTGCTCGTAGGACCAGAAACTGCACGTGATTCATCACCATTTATGCCTGGGAAACAAACGCTAGCTCGCCTTACAAGAAACACACTCTGTTTTTGAGAAAAGAGCACTCTTCTATTCTACTGTTTTTCCTATAGAGCCAAAACAGTGAGCTTCCTCAGAACAAAAAAACTGTGCTTCCTGCACACACGGGCCCTATCTAGTTCAACTCTGCTTAGGAAACTGACAAGAACAGTAGCTCCTCTTCAGTCCAATACACTGTACTTGCTGGGAACAGATGCGAGTGCTATTTGCACTGTGTATGGAAATGGGAGCCCAATAGTGACTTTCCTTACTAGAAAACAACTCTTGATCATAGGACCAGGAACTGCATGTGATTCAACTCCATATAGGACTTGGAAACAAACACTAACTCGCCTTAAAAGAAACACACTCTGCTTTTGAGAAATGAGCATTCTTCTACTCTACTATGTTTTCTATAGTGCCAGAACATGAGCTTCCTCAGAACAAAAGAACTGTGCTTCCTACACACACGGGCCATATCTAGTTCAACTCTGCTTAGGAAACTGACAAGAACAGTAGCTCCTCTTCAGTCCAATACACTGTACCTGCTGGGAACCGACGCCAGTGCTATTTGCCCTGTGTATAACAATGGGAGCGCAAAAGTGACTCTTCTTACCAGAAAACAACTCTTACTTGTAGGACCAGAAACTGCACATGATTCAACTCCATTTAGGACTGGGAAACAAACGCTAGCTCGCCTTACAAGAAATACACTCTGCTTTAGAGAAAAGAGCACTCTTCTACTCTACTGTGTTTCCTATAGTGCCAGAACAGTGAGCTTGCTCAGAACAAAAGAACTGTGCTTCCTACACACGGCCATATGTTGTTAAATTCTGCTTAGGAAACTGACAAGAACAGTAGCTCCTCTTCAGTCCAATACACTGTACTTGCTGGGAAAAGACGCGAGTGCTGTTTGCACTGTGTATGGCAATGGGAGCGAGATAGTGACTCTTCTTACCAGAAAACAACTCTTATTCGTAGGACCAGAAACTGCATGGGATTCAACTCCATGTAGGACTGGGAAACAAACACTAACTCGCCTTAAAAGAAACACACTCTGCTTTTGAGAAATGAGCACTCTTGTACTCTACTGTGTTTCCAATTGGGCCAGAATAGAGAGCTTGCTCAGAACAAAAGAACTGTGCTTCCAGCACACACGGGCCATATCTAGTTTAACTCTGCTTATTAAACTGACAAGAACATAGCTCCTCTTCAGTCCAATACACTGTACTTGCTGGGAAAAGACGCGAGTGCTATTTGCACTGTGTATGGAAATGGGAGCGCAATAGTGACTTTACTTACCATAAAACAACTCTTGCTCGTAGGACCAAAAACTGCATGTGATTCAACTCCACGTAGGACTGGGAAACAAACGCTAGCTCACCTTACAAGAAACACACTCTGCTTTTGAGAAATGAGCATTCTTCTTCTCTACTCTGTTTCCTATGGGGTCCGAACAGTGAGCTTGCTCAGAACAAAAGAACTGTGCTTCCTACACAAACGGGTCATATCTAGTTCAACTGTGCTTAGGAAACTGACAAGAACAGTAGCTCCTCTTCACTCCAATACACTGTACTTGCTGGGAACAGATGGGAGTGCTATTTGCACTGTGTATGACAATTGGAACGCAATAGTGACTCTTCTTACCAGAAAACAATTCTTGCTCGTGGACCAGAAACTGCATGGGATTCAACTCCATTTAGGACTGGGAAACAAACGCTAGCTCACCTTACAAGAAACACACTCTGCTTTTGAGAAAAGAGCACTCTTCTGCTCTACTGTGTTTCCTATTGGGCCAGAATAGTGAGCTTGCTCAGAACAAAAGAACTGTGCTTCCTGCACACACGGGCCATATCTAGTTCAACTCTGCTTAGGAAACTGACGAGAACAGTAGCTCCTCTTCAGTCCAATACACTGTACTTGCTGGGAACAGATGCGAGTGCTATTTGCACTGTGTATGGCAATGGGAGCGCAATAGTGACTCTTCTTACCAGAAAACAACTATTGCTCATAGGACCAGATACTGCATGTGATTCAACTCTTTTAGGACTGGGAAACAAACGCTAGCTCGCCTTACAAGAAACACACTCTGTTTTTGAGAAAAGAGCACCCTTCTACTCTAGTGTGTTTCCTATGATGTCCGAACAGTGAGCTTACTCAGAACAAAAGAACTGTGCTTCCTACCCACAGGGGCCATATCTAGTTCAACTCTGCTTAGGAAACTGAAAAGAACAGTAGCTCCTCTTCAGTCCAATACACTGTACCTGCTGGGAACCGACGCCAGTGCTATTTGCCCTGTGTATAACAATGGGAGCGCAAAAGTGACTCTTCTTACCAGAAAACAACTCTTACTTGTAGGACCAGAAACTGCACATGATTCAACTCCATTTAGGACTGGGAAACAAACGCTAGCTCGCCTTACAAGAAATACACTCTGCTTTAGAGAAAAGAGCACTCTTCTACTCTACTGTGTTTCCTATAGGGCCAGAACAGTGAGCTTGCTCAGAAGAAAAGAACTGTGCTTCCTACACACGGCCATATGTTGTTAAATTCTGCTTAGGAAACTGACAAGAACAGTAGCTCCTCTTCAGTCCAATACACTGTACCTGCTGGGAACCGTCGCCAGTGCTATTTGCCCTGTGTATAACAATGGGAGCGCAAAAGTGACTCTTCTTACCAGAAAACAACTCTTGCTCGTAGGACTAGAAACTGCACGTGATTCATCACCATTTATGCCTGGGAAACAAACGCTAGCTCGCCTTACAAGAAACACACTCTGTTTTTGAGAAAAGAGCACTCTTCTATTCTACTGTTTTTCCTATAGAGCCAAAACAGTGAGCTTCCTCAGAACAAAAAAACTGTGCTTCCTGCACACACGGGCCCTATCTAGTTCAACTCTGCTTAGGAAACTGACAAGAACAGTAGCTCCTCTTCAGTCCAATACACTGTACTTGCTGGGAACAGATGCGAGTGCTATTTGCACTGTGTATGGAAATGGGAGCCCAATAGTGACTTTCCTTACTAGAAAACAACTCTTGATCATAGGACCAGGAACTGCATGTGATTCAACTCCATATAGGACTTGGAAACAAACACTAACTCGCCTTAAAAGAAACACACTCTGCTTTTGAGAAATGAGCATTCTTCTACTCTACTGTGTTTTCTATAGTGCCAGAACATGAGCTTCCTCAGAACAAAAGAACTGTGCTTCCTACACACACGGGCCATATCTAGTTCAACTCTGCTTAGGAAACTGACAAGAACAGTAGCTCCTCTTCAGTCCAATACACTGTACCTGCTGGGAACCGACGCCAGTGCTATTTGCCCTGTGTATAACAATGGGAGCGCAAAAGTGACTCTTCTTACCAGAAAACAACTCTTACTTGTAGGACCAGAAACTGCACATGATTCAACTCCATTTAGGACTGGGAAACAAACGCTAGCTCGCCTTACAAGAAATACACTCTGCTTTAGAGAAAAGAGCACTCTTCTACTCTACTGTGTTTCCTATAGTGCCAGAACAGTGAGCTTGCTCAGAACAAAAGAACTGTGCTTCCTACACACGGCCATATGTTGTTAAATTCTGCTTAGGAAACTGACAAGAACAGTAGCTCCTCTTCAGTCCAATACACTGTACTTGCTGGGAAAAGACGCGAGTGCTGTTTGCACTGTGTATGGCAATGGGAGCGAGATAGTGACTCTTCTTACCAGAAAACAACTCTTATTCGTAGGACCAGAAACTGCATGGGATTCAACTCCATGTAGGACTGGGAAACAAACACTAACTCGCCTTAAAAGAAACACACTCTGCTTTTGAGAAATGAGCACTCTTGTACTCTACTGTGTTTCCAATTGGGCCAGAATAGAGAGCTTGCTCAGAACAAAAGAACTGTGCTTCCAGCACTCACGGGCCATATCTAGTTTAACTCTGCTTATTAAACTGACAAGAACATAGCTCCTCTTCAGTCCAATACACTGTACTTGCTGGGAAAAGACACGAGTGCTATTTGCACTGTGTATGGAAATGGGAGCGCAATAGTGACTTTACTTACCATAAAACAACTCTTGCTCGTAGGACCAAAAACTGCATGTGATTCAACTCCACGTAGGACTGGGAAACAAACGCTAGCTCACCTTACAAGAAACACACTCTGCTTTTGAGAAATGAGCATTCTTCTTCTCTACTCTGTTTCCTATGGGGTCCGAACAGTGAGCTTGCTCAGAACAAAAGAACTGTGCTTCCTACACAAACGGGTCATATCTAGTTCAACTGTGCTTAGGAAACTGACAAGAACAGTAGCTCCTCTTCAGTCCAATACACTGTACCTTCTGGGAACCGTCGCCAGTGCTATTTGCCGTGTGTATAACAATGGGAGCGCAAAAGTGACTCTTCTTACCAGAAAACAACTCTTGCTCGTAGGACCAGAAACTGCACGTGATTCATCACCATTTATGCCTGGGAAACAAACGCTAGCACGCCTTACAAGAAACACACTCTGTTTTTGAGAAAAGAGCACTCTTCTATTCTACTGTTTTTCCTATAGAGCCAAAACAGTGAGCTTCCTCAGAACAAAAAAACTGTGCTTCCTGCACACACGGGCCCTATCTAGTTCAACTCTGCTTAGGAAACTGACAAGAACAGTAGCTCCTCTTCAGTCCAATACACTGTATTTGCTGGGAACAGACGCGAGTGCTATTTGCACTGTGTATGGAAATGGCAGCCCAATAGTGACTTTCCTTACCAGAAAACAACTCTTGATCATAGGACCAGGAACTGCATGTGATTCAACTCCATATAGGACTTGGAAACAAACACTAACTCGCCTTAAAAGAAACACACTCTGATTTTGAGAAATGAGCATTCTTCTACTCTACTGTGTTTTCTATAGTGCCAGAACATGAGCTTCCTCAGAACAAAAGAACTGTGCTTCCTGCACACACGGGCCATATCTAGTTCAACTCTGCTTAGGAAAGTGACAAGAACACCAGCTCCTCTTCAATCCAATACACTGTACTTGCTGGGAACAGACGTGAGTGCTATTTGCACTGTGCATGGCAATGGGAGCTCAATAGTGACTCTTCTTACCGAAAACAACTCTTGCTCATAGGACCAGATACTGCATGTGATTCAACTCCATTTAGGACTGGGAAACAAACGCTTGCTTGCCTTACAAGAAACACACTCTGCTTTTGAGAAAAGAGCACCCTTCTACTCTAGTGTGTTTCCTATGGTGTCCGAACAGTGAGCTTACTCAGAACAAAAGAACTGTGCTTCCTGCACACACGGGCCCTATGTAGTTCAACTCTGCTTAGGAAACTGACAAGAACAGTAGCTCCGCTTCAGTTGAATACACTGTACCTGCTGGGAACCGACGCCAGTGCTATTTGCCCTGTGTATAACAATGGGAGCGCAAAAGTGACTCTTCTTACCAGAAAACAACTCTTGCTCGTAGGACCAGAAACTCCACGTGATTCATCACCATTTATGCCTGGGAAACAAACGCTAGCGCGCCTTACAAGAAACACACTCTGCTTTTGAGAAAAGAGCACTCTTCTATTCTACTGTTTTTCCTATAGAGCCAAAACAGTGAGCTTCCTCAGAACAAAAAAACTGTGCTTCCTGCACACACGGGCCCTATGTAGTTCAACTCTGCTTAGGAAACTCACAAGAACAGTAGCTCCTCTTCAGTCCAATACACTGTACTTGCTGGGAACAGATGCGAGTGCTATTTGCACTGTGTATGGAAATGGGAGCCCAATAGTGACTTTCCTTACCAGAAAACAACTCTTGATCATAGGACCAGAAACTGCATGTGATTCAACTCCATTTAGGACTTGGAAACAAACGCTAGCTCGCCTTACAAGAAACACACTCTGCTTTTGAGAAAAAAGCATTATTCTACTCTATTGTGTTTCCTAAAGGGCCAGAAGAGTGAGCTTGCTCAGAACAAAAGAACTGTGATTCCTACACACACGGGCCATATCTAGTTCAACTCCACTTAGGAAACTGACAAGAACAGTAGCTCCTCTTCAGTCCAATACACTGTACATGCTGGGAACAGCGCCAGTGCTATTTGCCCTGTGTATCACAATGGGAGCACAATAGTGTCTCTTCTTACCAGAAAACAACTCTTGCTCATAGGACCAGAAACTGCATGTGATTCAACTCCATTTAGGACTGGGAAACAAACGCTAGCTCGCCTTACAAGAAACACACTCTGCTTTTGAGAAAAGGGCACTCTTCTACTCTACTGTGTTTCAGATTGGGCCAGAATAGTGAGCTTGCTCAGAACAAAAGAACTGTGCTACCTACACACACGGCCATATCTAGTTCAATTCTGCTTAGGAAACTGACAGGAACAGTAGATCCTCTTCAGTCCAATACACTGTACATGCTGGGAACAGATGCCAGTGCTATTTGCCCTGTGTATGACAATGGGAGAGCAATAGTGACTCTTCTTACCAGAAAACAACTCTTGCTCATAGGACCAGAAACTTCATGTGATTCAACCCCATTTAGGACTGGGAAGCAAATGCTAGCTCGCCTTACGAGAAACACACTCTGCTTTTGAGAAAAGAGCACTCTTCTACTCTACTGTGTTTCCTATGGAGTCCAAACCGTGAGCTTGCTCAAAACAAAAGAACTGTGCTTCCTACACACATGGGCCATATCTAGTTCAACTCTGCTTAGGAAACTGATAAGAACAGTAGCTGTTCTTCAGTCCAATACACTGTACTTGTTGAAAACAGACGTGAGTGATATTTGCACTGTGTATGGCAAAGGGAGCCCAATAGTGACTCTTCTTACCAGAAAGAAATTCTTGCTCGTACGACCAGAAACTGCATGTGATTTACTCCATTTAGGACTGGGAAACAAACCCTAGCTCGCCTTACAATAAATACATTCTGCTTTTGAGAAAACAGCACTCTTCTACTCTACTGTGTTTCCTATGGGGTCCAAATAGTGAGCTTGCTCAGAACAAAAGAACTGTGCTTCCTACACACACGGGCCATATCTAGTTCAACTCTGCTTTGGAAACTGACAAGAACAGTAGCTCCTCTTCAGTCCAATACACTGTACATGCTGGGAACAGCGCCAGTGCTATTTGCCCTGTGTATAACAATGGGAGCACAATAGTGACTCTTCTTACCAGAAAACAACTCTTGCTCGTAGGACCAGAAACTGCATGTGATTCAACTCCATTTAGGACTGGGGAACAAACGCTAGCTCGCCTTACAAGAAAAACACTCTGCTTTTGAGAAAAGAGCACTATTCTACTCTACAGTGTTTCCTATGGTGTCCGACAGTGAGCTTGCTCAGAACAAAAGAACTGTGCTTCCTACACACACGGGCCATATCTAGTTCAACTCTGCTTAGGAAACTGACAAGAACAGTAGCTCCTCTTCAGTCCAAAACACTGTAATTGCTGGGAAAAGACGCGAGTGCTATTTGCACTGTGTATGGAAATGGGAGCGCAATAGTAACTCATCTTACCAGAAAACAACTCTTGCTCGTAGGACCAGAAACTGCATGTGATTCAACTCCATGTAGGACTTGGAAACAAACACTAACTCGCCTTAAAAGAAACACATTCTGTTTTTGAGAAATGAGCATTCTTCTACTCTACTCTGTTTTCTATAGCGCCAGAACATGAGCTTCCTCAGAACAAAAGAACTGTGCTTCCTGCACACACAGGCCATATCTAGTTCAACTCTGCTTAGGAAAGTGACAAGAACACCAGCTCCTCTTCAGTCCAATACACTGTAGTTGCTGGGAAAAGACGCGAGTGCTGTTTGCACTGTGTATGGCAATGGGAGCGAGATAGTGACTCTTCTTACCAGAAAACAACTCTTATTCGTAGGACCAGAAACTGCATGGGATTCAACTCCATGTAGGACTGGGAAACAAACACTAACTCGCCTTAAAAGAAACACACTCTGCTTTTGAGAAATGAGCACTGTTGTACTCTACTGTGTTTCCTATTGGGCCAGAATAGAGAGCTTGCTCAGAACAAAAGAACTGTGCTTCCAGCACACACAGGCCATATCTAGTTTAACTCTGCTTATTAAACTGACAAGAACATAGTTCCTCTTCAGTCCAATACACTGTACTTGCTGGGAAAAGACGCGAGTGCTATTTGCACTGTGTATGGAAATGGGAGCGCAATAGTGACTTTACTTACCATAAAACAACTCTTGCTCGTAGGACCAAAAACTGCATGTGATTCAACTCCATGTAGGACTGGGAAACAAACGCTAGCTCACCTTACAAGAAACACACTCTGCTTTTGAGAAATGAGCATACTTCTTCTCTACTCTGTTTCCTATGGGGTCCGAACAGTGAGCTTGCTCAGAACAAAAGAACTGTGCTTCCTACACAAACGGGTCATATCTAGTTCAACTGTGCTTAGGAAACTGACAAGAACAGTAGCTCCTCTTCATTCCAATACACTGTACTTGCTGGAACAGACGGGAGTGCTATTTGCACTGTGTATGACAATTGGAACGCAATAGTGACTCTTCTTACCAGAAAACAATTCTTTCTCGTGGACCAGAAACTGCATGGGATTCAACTCCATTTAGGACTGGGAAACAAACGCTAGCTCGCCTTACAAGAAACACACTCTGCTTTTGAGAAAAGAGCACTCTTCTGCTCTACTGTGTTTCCTATAGGGCCAGAAGAGTGAGCTTGCTCAGAACAAAAGAACTGTGCTTCCGACACACACGGGCCATATCTAGTTCAACTCTGCTTAGGACATTGACAAGAACAGTAGATCCTCTTCAGTCCAATACACTGTACATGCTGGGAACAGCGCCAGGGATATTTGCCCTGTGTATGACAATGGGAGCACAATAGTGTCTCTTCTTACCAGAAAACCACTCTTGCTCGTAGGACCAGAAACTGCATGTGATTCAACTCCATTTAGGACTTGGAAACAAACGCTAGCTCGCCTTACAAGAAACACACTCTGCTTTTGAGAAAAAAGCATTATTCTACTCTACTGTGTTTCCTAAAGGGCCAGAAGAGTGAGCTTGCTCAGAACGAAAGAACTGTGATTCCTACACACAAGGGCCATATGTAGTTCAACTCTACATATGAAACTGACAAGAACAGTAGCTCCTCTTCAGTCCAATACACTGTACATGCTGGGAACAGCGCCAGTGCTATTTGCCCTGTGTATCACATTGGGAGCACAATAGTGTCTCTTCTTACCAGAAAACAACTCTTGCTTGTAGGACCAGAAACTGCATGTGATTCAACTCCATTTAGGACTGGGAAACAAAAGTTAGCTTGCCTTAGAAGAAACACACTCTGCTTTTGAGAAAAAAGCACTCTTCTACTCTACTGTGTTTCCTATGGGGTCCGAACAGTGAGCTTGCTCAGAACAAAAGAACTGTGCTTCCTACACACACGGGCCATATCTAGTTCAACTCTGCTTAGGAAACTGACAAGTACAGTAGCTCCTCTTCAGTCCAATACACTGTACTTGCTGGGAACAGACGCCAGTGCTATATGCACTGTATATAGCAATCGAGCGCAATAGTGACTCTTCTTACTAGAAAACAACTCTTGCTTGTAAGACCAGAAACTGCATGTGATTCAACTCCATTTAGGACTGGGAAACAAACGCTAGATCGCCTTACAAGACACACACTCTGCTTTTGAGAAAAGAGCACTCTTCTACTCTACTGTGTTTCCTATAGTGTCAGAAGGGTAGGCTTGCTCAGAACAGAAGAACTGTGCTTCCTACACACACAAGACATATCTAGTTCAACTTTGCTTAGGAAACTGACAATAACAGTAGATCCTCTTCAGTCTAATATACTGTACATGCTGGGAACAGACGCGAGTGCTATTTGCCCTGTGTATGGCAATGGGAGCGCAATAGTGGCTCTTCTTACTAGAAAACAACTCTTGCTTGTAGGACTAGAAACTGCATGTGATTCAACTCCAATTAGGACTGGGAAACAAATGCTAGCTCCCCTTACAAGAAACACACTCTGCTTTTGAGAAAAGAGCACTCTTCTACTCTACAGTGTTTCTTATAGGGCCAGAACAGTGAGATTGCTCAGAACAAAAGAACTGTGCTTCCTACACACACGGGGCATATCTAGTTCAACTTTGTTTAGGAAACTGACAAGAACAGTAGATTCTCTTCAGTCCAATAAACTGTACATACTGGGAACAGACGCAAGTGCTATTTAACCTGTGTATGGCAACGGGAGCGCAATAGTGACTCTTCTTACCAGAAAACAACTCTTGCTCATAGGACCAAAAACTGCATTTGATTCAACTCCATTTCTGACTGGGAAACAAACACTAGCTCGCCTTACAAGGAACACACTCTGCTTTTGAGAAAAGAGCACTCTTCTACTCTACTGTGTTTCCTATAGGGCCAGAACAGTGAGCTTTCTCAGAACAAAAGAACTGTGCTTCCTACACACACGGGCCATATCTAGTCCAACTCTGCTTAGGAAACTGACAAGAACAGTAGCTCCTCTTCAGTCCAATGCACTGTACTTGCTTGGAACAGATGCGAGTGCTATTTGCACTGTGTATGGCAATGGGAGAGCAATAATGACTCTTCTTACCAGAAAACAACTCTTGCTCGTGGGAACAGAAACTGCATGTGATTCAACTCCATTTAGGACTGGGAAACAAACGCTAGCTGGCCTTAGAAGAAACACACTCTGCTTTTGAGAAAAGAGCACTCTTCTACTCTACTGTGTTTCCTATAGGGCCAGAACAGTGACCTTGCTCAGAACAAAAGAACTGTGCTTCCTACACACACGGGCCATATCTAGTTCAACTTTGCTTACAAGAACAGTAGATCCTCTTCAGTCCAATACACTGTACATGCTGGGAACAGACGTGAGTGCTATTTGCCCTGTATATGGCAATGGGAGCGCAATATTGACTCTTCTTACTAGAAAACAATTCTTGCTTGTAGGACTAGAAATTGCATGTGATTCAACTCCATTTAGGACTGGGAAACAAACGCTAGATCGCCTGACAAGAAACACACTTTGCTTTTGAGAAAAAAGAACTCTTCTATTCTACTGTGTTTCCTATAGGGCCAGAACAGTGAGCTTGCTCAGAACAAAAGTACTGTGCTTCCTACACACACGGGCCATATATAGTTCAACTCTGCTTAGGAAACTGACAAGAACAGTAGCTCCTCTTCAGTCCAATACACTGTACTTGCTTGGAACAGACGCGAGTGCTATTTGCACTGTGTATGGCAATGGGAGCACAATAGTGACTCTTCTTACCAGAAAACAACTCTTGCTCGTAGGACCAGAAACTGCATGTGATTCCACTCCATTTAGGACTGGGAACCAAACGCTAGCTCGCCTTACAAGAAACACACTCTGCTTTTGAGAAAAGAGCACACTTCTACTCTACTGTGTTTCCTATAGGGCCAGAACAGTGAGCTTGCTCAGAACAAAAGAACTGTGCTTCCTACACACGGGACATATCTAGTTCAACTTTCCTTAGGAAACTGACAGGAACAGTAGATCCTCTTCAGTCCAATACACTGTACATGCTGGGAACAGACGCGAGTGCTATTTGCCCTGTATATGGCAATGGGAGCGCAATAGTGACTCTTCTTACTACAAAACATCTCTTGCTTGAAGGACTAGAAACTTCATGTAATTCAACTCCATTTAGGACTGGGAAACAAACGCTAGCTCGCCTTACAAGAAACACACTCTGCTTTTGAGAAAAGAGCACTCTTCTATTCTACTGGGTTTCCTATAGTTCCAGAACAGTGAGCTTGCTCAGAACAAAGAACTGTGCTTCCTACACACACGGGACATATCTAGTTCAACTTTGCTTACGAAACTGACAAGAACAGTAGATCCTCTTCAGTCCAATGCACTGTACTTGCTTTGAACAGACGCGAGTGCTATTTGCACTGTGTATGGCAATGGGAGCGCAATAGTGAATCTTCTTACCAGAAAACAATTCTTGTACATAGGACCAAAAACTGCATGTGATTCAACTCCATTTAGGACTGGGAAACAAACGCTAGCTCGCCTTAGAAGAAACACACTCTGCTTTTGAGAAAAGAGCACTCTTCTACTCTACTGTGTTTCCCATAGGGCCAAAACAGTAGGCTTGCTCAGAACAAAAGAATTGTGCTTCCTACACACACAAGACATATCTAGTTCAACTTTGCTTAGAAAACTGACAATAACAGTAGATCCCCTTGAGTCTAATACACTGTACATGCTGGGAACAGACGCGAGTGCTATTTGTCCTGTGTATGGCAATGGGAGCACAATAGTGACTCTTCTTACCAGAAAACAACTCTTGCTCATAGGACCAAAAACTGCATGTGATTCAACTCCATTTAGGACTGGGAACCAATTCTAGCTCGCCTTACAAGAAACACACTCTGCTTTTGATAAAAGAGCACTCTTCTACTCTACTGTGTTTCCTATGAGGTTCGAACAGTGAGCTTGCTCAGAACAAAAGAACTGTGCTTCCTACACACACGGGCCATATCTGGTTCAACTCTGCTTAGGAAACTGACAAGAACAGTAGCTCCTCTTCAGTCCAATGCACTGTACTTGCTTGGAACAGACGCGAGTGCTATTTGCACTGTGTATGGCAATGGGAGCGCAATAGTGACTCTTCTTACCAGAAAACAACTCTTGCTTGTAGGACCAGAAACTGCATGTGATTCAACTTCATTTAGGACTGGGAAACAAACGCTAGCTCACCTTAGAAGAAACACACTCTGCTTTTGAAAAAAGAGCACTCTTCTACTCTACTGTGTTTCCTACAGGGCCAGAACAGTAGGCTTGCTCAGAACAAAAGAACTGTGCTTCCTACACACACGGGACATATCTAGTTCAACTTTGCTTAGGAAAGTGACAAGAACAGTAGATCGTTTTCAGTCCAATACACTGTACATGCTGGGAACAGACGCGAGTGCTATTTGCCCTGTGTATGGCAATGGGAGTGCAATAGTGACTCTTCTTACCAGAAAACAACTCTTGCTCATAGGACAAGAAACTGCATGTGATTCAACTCCATTTAGGACTGGGACACAAACGCTAGCTCGCCTTACAAGAAACACACTCTGCTTTTGAGAATAGAGCAATCTTCTAATCTACTGTGTTTCCTATAGGGAAAGAACAGTGAGCTTGCTCAGAACAAAAGAACTGTGCTTCCTACACACACGAACATATTTATTTCAACTCTGCTTAGGAAACTGACAAGAACAATAGATCCTCTTCAGTCGAACACACTGTACATGCTGGGAATAGATGCCAATTCTATTTGCACTGTGTATGGCAATGGGAGCACAGTAGTGACTTTCCTTACCAGAAAACAACTCTTGCTCGAAGGACCAGAAACTGCATGGGATTCAACTCTATTTAGGACTGGGAAACAAATACTAGCTCGCCTTACAAGAAACACACTCTGCTTTTGAGAAAAGAGCACTCTTCTACTCTACTGTGTTTTTTATAGGGCCAGAACAGTGAGCTTGCTCAGAACAAAAGTAATGTGCTTGCCACACACACGGGCCATATCTAGTTACACTTTGCTTAGTAAACTGACAAGAACAGTAGATCCTCTTCAGTCCAATACACTGTACATGCTGGGAACAGACGCGAGTGTTATTTGCCCTGTGTATGGCAATGGGAATGCAATAGTGACTCTTCTTACCAGAAAACAACTCTTGCTCATAGTACCATAAACTGCATGTGATTCAACTCCATTTCTGACTGGGAAACAAACACTAGATCGCCTTACAAGAAACACACTCTGCTATTGAGAAAAGAGCACTCTTCTACTCTACTGTGTTTCCTATGGGGTCCGAACAGTGTGCTTGCTCAGAACAAAAGAACTGTGCTTCCTACACACACAGGCCATATCTAGTTCAACTCTGCTTAGGAAACTGACAAGAACAGTAGCTCCTCTTCTGTCCAATACACTGTACTTGCTGGGAACAGACGTGAGTGCTATTTGCACTGTGTGTGGCAATGGGAGGGCAATAGTGTCTCTTCTTACCAGAAAACAACTCTTGCTTGTAGGACCAGAAACTGCATGTGATTCAATTCCAATTAGGAATGGGAAACAATCGCTAGCTCGCCTGACAAGAAACACACTGTGCTTTTGAGAAAAGAGCACTCTTCTACTCTACTGTGTTTCCTATAGGGCAGAACAGTGAGCTTGCTCAGAACAAATGATGTGTGCTTTTTACACACACGGGCCATTTCTAGTTCAACTCTGCTTAGGAAACTGAAAAGAACAGTAGATCCTGTTCAGTCCAAATTACTGTCATGCTGGGAACAGACGCCAGTGCTATTTGCCCTGTGTATGACAAAGGGAGCGCAATAGTGACTCTTCTTACCAGAAAACAACTCTTGCTTGTAGGACCAGAAAATGCATGTGATTCAACTCCATTTAGGACTAGGAAACAAACGCTAGCTCGCCTGACAAGAAACACACTCTGCTTTTGAGAAAAGAGCACTCTTCTACTCTACTGCGTTTCCTATAGGGCCAGAACAGTGAGCTTGCTCAGAACAAAGGAACTGTGCTTTCTACACACACGGGCCATTTCTAGTTCAACTCTGCTTAGGAAACTGACAAGAACAGTAGCTCCTCTTCTGTCCAATACACCGTACTTGCTGGGAACAGACGCCAATGCTATGTGCACTGTGTATGGCAATGGGACCGCAATAGTGACTCTTCCTACCAGAAAAAAATTCTTGATCATAGGACCAGAAACTGCATGTGATTCAACTCTATTTAGGACTTGGAAACAAACGCTAGCTTGGCTTACAAGAAACACACTCTGGTTTTGAGAAAAGAGCACTCTTATCTCTACTGTGTTTCCTATTGGGCCAGAACAGTGAGCTTGCTCAGAACAAAAGAACTGTGTTTCCTACACACACGAACATATTTAGTTCAACTCTGCTTAGGAAACTGACAAGAACAGTAGATCCTCTTCAGTAGAATACACTGTACATGCTGGGAATAGATGCCAGTTCTATTTGCACTGTGTATGGCAAAGGGAGCACAATAGTGACTTTCCTTACCAGAAAACAACTCTTGCTCGTAGGACCAGAAACTGCATGGGATTCAACTCCATTTAGGACTGGGAAACAAATACTAGCTTGCCTTACAAGGAACACACTCTGCTTTTGAGAAAAGAGCACTCTTCTACTCTACTGTGTTTTTTATAGTGCCAGAACAGTGAGCTTGCTCAGAACAAAAGTAATGTGCTTGCCACACACACACGGGCCATATCTAGTTACACTTTGTTAGTAAACTGACAAGAACAGTAGATCCTCTTCAGTCCAATACAATGTACATGCTGGAAACAGACGCGAGTGTTATTTGCCCTGTGTATGGCAATGGGAGCGCAATAGTGACTCTTCTTACCAGAAAACAACTCTTGCTCATAGTACCAAAAACTGCATGTGATTCAACTCCATTTTTGACTGGGAAACAAACACTAGATCGCCTTACAAGAAACACCCTCTGCTTTTGAGAAAAGAGCACTCTTCTACTCTACTGTGTTTCCTATGGGGTCTGAACAGTGTGCTTGCTCAGAACAAAAGAACTGTGCTTCCTACACACACGGGCCATATCTAGTTCAACTCTGCTTAGGAAACTGACAAGAACAGTAGCTCCTCTTCTGTCCAATACACTGTACTAGCTGGGAACAGACGTGAGTGCTATTTGCACTGTGTATGGCAATGGGAGGGCAATAATGACTCTTCTTACCAGAAAACAACTCTTGCTCATAGGACCAGAAAATGCATGTGATTCAACTCCATTTAGGACTGGGAAGCAAACGCTACCTCACCTGACAAGAAACACACTCTGCTTTTGAGAAAAGAGCACTCTTCTTCTCTACTGCGTTTCCTATAAGGCCAGAACAGTAGGCTTGCTCAGAACAAAAGAACTGTGCTTCCTACACACACGGGACATATCTAGTTCAACTTTGCTTAGGAAACTGACAAGAACAGTAGATCGTTTTCAGTCCAATACACTGTACATGCTGGGAACAGACGCGAGTGCTATTTGTCCTGTGTATGGCAATGGGAGCACAATAGTGACCCTTCTTACCAGAAAACAACTCTTGCTTGTAGGACCAGAAACTGCATGTGATTCAACTCCAATTAGGACTGGGAAACAAACGCTAGCTCGCCTGACAAGAAACACACTGTGCTTTTGAGAAAAGAGCACTCTTCTACTCTACTGTGTTTCTTATAGGGCAGAACAGTGAGCTTGCTCAGAACAAAAGATGTGTGCTTTTTACACACACGGGCCATTTCTAGTTCAACTCTGCTTAGGAAACTGACAAGAACAGTAGATCCTGTTCAGTCCAATATACTGTCATGCTGGGAACAGACGCCAGTGCTATTTGCCCTGTGTATGACAAAGGGAGCGCAATAGTGACTCTTCTTACCAGAAAACAACTCTTGCTTGTAGGACCAGAAAATGCATGTGGTTCAACTCCATTTCTGACTGGGAAACAAACGCTAGCTCGCCTGACAAGAAACACACTCTGCTTTTTAGAAAAGAGCACTCTTCTACTCTACTGCGTTTCCTATAGGGCCAGAACAGTGAGCTTGCTCAGAACAAAAGAACTGTGCTTTCTACACACACGGGCCATTTCTAGTTCAACTCTGCTTAGGAAACTGACAAGAACAGTAGCTCCTTTTCTGTCCAATACACTGTACTTGCTGGGAACAGACGCCAATGCTATTTGCACTGTGTATGGCAATGGGACCGCAATAGTGACTCTTCCTACCAGAAAAAAATTCTTGATCATAGGACCAGAAACTGCATGTGATTCAACTCTATTTAGGACTTGGAAACAAACGCTAGCTTGGCTTACAAGAAACACACTCTGGTTTTGAGAATAGAGCACTCTTAACTCTACTGTGTTTCCTATTGGGCCAGAACAGTGAGCTTGCTCAGAACAAAAGAACTGTGTTTCCTACACACACGAACATATTTAGTTCAACTCTGCTTAGGAAACTGACAAGAACAGTAGATCCAATTCAGTAGAATACACTGTACATGCTGGGAATAGATGCCAGTTCTATTTGCACTGTGTATGGCAAAGGGAGCACAATAGTGACTTTCCTTACCAGAAAACAACTCTTGCTCGTAGGACCAGAAGCTGCATGGGATTCAACTCCATTTAGGACTGGGAAACAAATACTAGCTCGCCTTACAAGGAACACACTCTGCTTTTGAGAAAAGAGCACTCTTCTACTCTACTGTGTTTTTTATAGTGCCAGAACAGTGAGCTTGCTCAGAACAAAAGTAATGTGCTTGCCACACACGGGCCATATCTAGTTACACTTTGCTTAGTAAACTGACAAGAACAGTAGATCCTCTTCAGTCCAATACACTGTACATGCTGGGAACAGACGCGAGTGTTATTTGCCCTGTGTATGGCAATGGGAGCGGAATAGTGACTCTTCTTACCAGAAAACAACTCTTGCTCATAGGACCAAAAACTGCATGTGATTCAACTCCATTTCTGACTGGGAAACAAACACTAGATCGCCTTACAAGAAACACCCTCTGCTTTTGAGAAAAGAGCACTCTTCTACTCTACTGTGTTTCCTATGGGGTCTGAACAGTGTGCTTGCTCAGAACAAAAGAACTGTGCTTCCTACACACACGGGCCATATCTAGTTCAACTCTGCTTAGGAAACTGACAAGAACAGTAGCTCCTCTTCTGTCCAATACACTGTACTAGCTGGGAACAGACGTGAGTGCTATTTGCACTCTGTATGGCAATGGGAGGGCAATAATGACTCTTCTTACCAGAAAACAACTCTTGCTCATAGGACCAGAAAATGCATGTGATTCAACTCCATTTAGGACTGGGAAGCAAACGCTACCTCACCTGACAAGAAACACACTCTGCTTTTGAGAAAAGAGCACTCTTCTTCTCTACTGCGTTTCCTATAAGGCCAGAACAGTAGGCTTGCTCAGAACAAAAGAACTGTGCTTCCTACACACACGGGACATATCTAGTTCAACTTTGCTTAGGAAACTGACAAGAACAGTAGATCGTTTTCAGTCCAATACACTGTACATGCTGGGAACAGACGCGAGTGCTATTTGTCCTGTGTATGGCAATGGGAGCACAATAGGGTCCCTTCTTACCAGAAAACAACTCTTGCTTGTAGGACCAGAAACTGCATGTGATTCAACTCCAATTAGGACTGGGAAACAAACGCTAGCTCGCCTGACAAGAAACACACTGTGCTTTTGAGAAAAGAGCACTCTTCTACTCTACTGTGTTTCTTATAGGGCAGAACAGTGAGCTTGCTCAGAACAAAAGATGTGTGCTTTTTACACACACGGGCCATTTCTAGTTCAACTCTGCTTAGGAAACTGACAAGAACAGTAGATCCTGTTCAGTCCAATATACTGTCATGCTGGGAACAGACGCCAGTGCTATTTGCCCTGTGTATGACAAAGGGAGCGCAATAGTGACTCTTCTTACCAGAAAACAACTCTTGCTTGTAGGACCAGAAAATGCATGTGGTTCAACTCCATTTCTGACTGGGAAACAAACGCTAGCTCGCCTGACAAGAAACACACTCTGCTTTTTAGAAAAGAGCACTCTTCTACTCTACTGCGTTTCCTATAGGGCCAGAACAGTGAGCTTGCTCAGAACAAAAGAACTGTGCTTTCTACACACACGGGCCATTTCTAGTTCAACTCTGCTTAGGAAACTGACAAGAACAGTAGCTCCTCTTCTGTCCAATACACTGTACTTGCTGGGAACAGACGCCAATGCTATTTGCACTGTGTATGGCAATGGGACCGCAATAGTGACTCTTCCTACCAGAAAAAAATTCTTGATCATAGGACCAGAAACTGCATGTGATTCAACTCTATTTAGGACTTGGAAACAAACGCTAGCTTGGCTTACAAGAAACACACGCTGGTTTTGAGAAAAGAGCACTCTTAACTCTACTGTGTTTCCTATTGGGCCAGAACAGTGAGCTTGCTCAGAACAAAAGAACTGTGTTTCCTACACACACGAACATATTTAGTTCAACTCTGCTTAGGAAACTGACAAGAACAGTAGATCCAATTCAGTAGAATACACTGTACATGCTGGGAATAGATGTCAGTTCTATTTGCACTGTGTATGGCAAAGGGAGCACAATAGTGACTTTCCTTACCAGAAAACAACTCTTGCTCGTAGGACCAGAAGCTGCATGGGATTCAACTCCATTTAGGACTGGGAAACAAATACTAGCTCGCCTTACAAGGAACACACTCTGCTTTTGAGAAAAGAGCACTCTTCTACTCTACTGTGTTTTTTATAGTGCCAGAACAGTGAGCTTGCTCAGAACAAAAGTAATGTGCTTGCCACACACACGGGCCATATCTAGTTACACTTTGCTTAGTAAACTGACAAGAACAGTAGATCCTCTTCAGTCCAATACACTGTACATGCTGGGAACAGACGCGAGTGTTATTTGCCCTGTGTATGGCAATGGGAGCGGAATAGTGACTCTTCTTACCAGAAAACAACTCTTGCTCATAGGACCAAAAACTGCATGTGATTCAACTCCATTTCTGACTGGGAAACAAACACTAGATCGCCTTACAAGAAACACCCTCTGCTTTTGAGAAAAGAGCACTCTTCTACTTTACTCTGTTTCCTATAGGGTCCGAACAGTGTGCTTGCTCATTACAAAAGAACTTTGCTTCCTACACACACGGGCCATATCTAGTTCAACTCTGCTTAGGAAACTGACAAGAACAGTAGCTCCTCTTCTGTCCAATACACTGTACTTGCTGGGAACAGACGTGAGTGCTATTTGCACTGTGTGTGGCAATGGGAGGGCAATAGTGACTCTTCTTACCAGAAAACAACTCTTGCTCATAGGACCAGAAAATGCATGTGATTCAACTCCATTTAGGACTGGGAAGCAAACGCTACCTCACCTGACAAGAAACACACTCTGCTTTTGAGAAAAGAGCACTCTTCTACTCTACTGCGTTTCCTATAGGGCCAGAACAGTAGGCTTGCTCAGAACAAAAGAACTGTGCTTCCTACACACACAAGACATATCTAGTTCAACTTAGCTTAGAAAACTGACAATAACAGTAGATACCCTTGAGTCTAATACACTGTACATGCTGGGAACAGACCCGAGTGCTATTTGCCCTGTGTATGTCAATGGGAGATAAATAGTGACTCTTCTTACCAGAAAACAACTCTTGCTCAGAGGACCAAAAACTGCATGTGATTCAACTCCATTTCTGACTGGGAAACAAACACTAGCTCGCCTTACAAGAAACACACTCTGCTTTTGAGAAAAGATCACTCTTCTACTCTACTGTGTTTCCTATGAGGTTAGAACAGTGTGCTGGCTCAGAACAAAAGAACTGTGCTTCCTACACATGGGCCATATCTAGTTCAACTCTGCTTAGAAACTGACAAGAACAGTAGCTCCTCTTCAGTCCAATGCACTGTACTTGCTTGGAACAGACGCGAGTGCTATTTGCACTGTGTATGGCAATGGGAGCACAATAGTGACTCTTCTTACCAGAAAACAACTCTTGCTTGTAGGACCATAAACTGCATGTGATTCAACTTCATTTAGGACTGGGAAACAAATGCTAGCTCGCCTTACAAGAAACACACTCTGCTTTTGAGAAAAGAGCACTCTTCTAATCTACTGTGTTTCCTATAGGGCCAGAAGAGTGAGCTTGCTCAGAACAAAAGAACTGTGCTTCCTACACACACGAACATATTTAGTTCAACTCTGCTTAGGAAACTGACAAGAACAGTAGATCCTCTTCAGTCGAATACACTGTACATGCTGGGAATAGATGCCAGTTCTATTTGCACTGTGTATGGCAAAGGAAGCACAATAGTGACTTTCCTTACCAGAAAACAACTCTTGCTCGTAGGACCAGAAACTGCATGGGATTTAACTCCATTTAGGACTGGTAAACAAACGCTAGCTCGCCTTACAAGAAACACACTCTGCTTTTGAGAAAAGAGTACTCTTCTACTCTACTGTGTTTCCTTTAGGACCAGAACAGTAGGCTTGCTCTTAACAAAAGAAATGTGCTTCCTACACACACGGGACATATCTAGTTCAACTTTGCTTAGGAAACTGACAAGAACAGTAGATCCTCTTCAGTCTAATACACTGTACATGCTGGGAACAGTCGCGAGTGCTATTTGCCCTGTGTTTGGCAATGGGAGCAAAATAGTGACTCTTCTTAAAAGAAAACAACTCTTGCTTGTAGGACTAGGAACTGCATGTGATTCAACTCCATTTCTGACTGGGAAACAAATACTAGCTCGCCTTACAAGAAACACACTCTGCTTTTGAGAAAACAGCACTCATCTACTCTACTGTGTTTTTTATAGGGCCAGAACAGTGAGCTTGCTCAGAACAAAAGTAATGTGCTTGCCACAGACACGGGCCATATCTAGTTACACTTTGCTTAGTAAACTGACAAGAACAGTAGATCCTCTTCAGTCGAATACACTGTACATGCTGGGAACAGTCGCGAGTGCTATTTGCCCTGTGTATGGCAATGGGAGCGCAATAGTGACTCTTCTTACCAGAAAAAAAACTCTTGCTTGTAGGACCAGAAACTGCATGTGATTCAAATCCAATTAGGACTGGGAACCAAACACTAGCTCGCCTGACAAGAAATACACTCTGCTTTTAAGAAAAGAGCACTCTTCTACTCTACTGTGTTTCCTATAGGGCCAGAACAGTGAGCTTGCTCAGAACAAATAACTGTGCTTTTTACACACACAGGCCATTTCTTGTTCAACTCTCCTTAGGAAACTGACAAGAAGAGTAGATCCTCTTCAGTCCAATATACTGTCATGCTGGGAACAGACGCCAGTGCTATTTGCCCTGTGTATGACAAAGGGAGCGCAATAGTGACTCTTCTTACCAGAAAACAACTCTTGCTCATAGGACCAGAAACTGCATGTGATTCAACTCCTTTTAGGACTGGGAAACAAACGGTAGATCGCCTTACAAGAAACACACTCTGCTTTTGAGAAAAGAGCACTCTTCTACTCTACTGTGTTTCCTATAGGGCCAGAACAGTAGGCTTGCTCAGAAAAAAAGAACTGTGCTTCCTACACACATAAGACATATCTAGTTTAAGTTTGCTTAGGAAACTGACAAGAACAGTAGCTCCTCTTCAGTCCAATGCACTGTACTTGCTTGTAACAGTTGAGAGTGCTATTTGCCATGTGTATGGCAATTTGAGTGCAATAGTGACTCTTCTTACCAGAAAACAACTCTTGCTCATAGGACCAGAAACTGCATGTGATTCAACTCCATTTAGGACTGGGAAACAAACGCTAGCTTGCCTGACAAGAAACACACTCTGCTTTTGAGAAAAGAGCACTCTTCTACTCTACTGTGTTTCCTATAGGGCCAGAACAGTGAGCTTGCTCAGAACAAAATAACTGTGCTTTTTACACACACAGGCCATTTCTTGTTCAACTCTCCTTAGGAAACTGACAAGAACAGTAGATCCTCTTCAGTCCAATATACTGTCATGCTGGGAACAAACGCCAGTGCTATTTGCCCTGTGTATGAGAAAGGGAGCGTAATAGTGACTCTTCTTACCAGAAAACATCTCTTGCTCATAGGACCAGAAACTGCATGTGATTCAACTCCATTTAGGACTGGGTCACAAACGCTAGCTCGCCTTAGAAGAAACACACTCTGCTTTTGAGAAAAGAGCACTCTTCTACTCTACTGTGTTTCCTATAGGGCCAGAACAGTGAGCTTGCTCAGAACAAATAACTGTGCTTTTTACACACACAGGCCATTTCTTGTTCAACTCTCCTTAGGAAACTGACAAGAAGAGTAGATCCTCTTCAGTCCAATATACTGTCATGCTGGGAACAGACGCCAGTGCTATTTGCCCTGTGTATGACAAAGGGAGCGCAATAGTGACTCTTCTTACCAGAAAACAACTCTTGCTTGTTGGACCAGAAACTGCATGTGATTCAACTCCATTTAGGACTGGGAAACAAACGTTACCTCGCCTTAGAAGAAACCCACTCTGCTTTTGAGAAAAAAGCACTCTTCTACTCTACTGTGTTTCCTATGGGGTCCGAACAGTGAGCTTGCTCAGAACAAAAGAACTGTGCTTCCTACACACACAGGCCATATCTAGTTCAACTCTGCTTAGGAAACTGACAAGTACAGTAGCTCCTCTTCAGTCCAATACACTGTACTTGCTGGGAAGAGACGCCAGTGCTATATGCACTGCATATGGCAATGGGAGCGCAATAGTGACTCTTCTTACTAGAAAATAACTCTTGCTTGTAAGACAAGAAACTGCAAGTGATTTAGCTCCATTTAGGACTTGGAAACAAACGTTAGCTCTCCTTAGAAGAAACACACTCTGCTTTTGAGAAAAGAGTACTCTTCTACTCTACTGTGTTTCCTATAGGGCCAGAACAGTGAGCTTGCTCAGAACAAAAGAACTGTGCTTCCTACACACACGGGCCATATCTAGTTCAACTCTGCTTAGGAAACTGACAAGAACAGTAGCTCCTCTTCAGTCCAATACACTGTACTTGCTGGGAACAGATGCAAGTGCTATTTGCACTGTGTATGGCAATGGGAGCACAATAGTGACTCTTCTTACCAGAAAACAACTCTTGCTTGTAGGACCAGAAACTGCATGTGTTTCAACTCCATTTAGGACTGGGAAACAAACGCTAGCTTGCCTTAGAAGAAACACACTCTGCTTTTGAAAAGAGCACTCTTCTACTCTATTGTGTTTTTTATAGTGCCAGAAGAGTGAGCTTGCTCAGAACAAAAGTAATGTGCTTGCTACACACACGGGCCATATCTAGTTACACTTTGCTTAGTAAACTGACAAGAACAGTAGATCCTCTTCAGTCCAATACACTGTACATGCTGGGAACAGACGTGAGTGTTATTTGCCCTGTGTACGGCATTTGGAGCACAATAGTGACTCTTCTTCCCAGAAAACAACTCTTGCTCATAGGACCAGAAACTGCATGTGATTCAACTCCATTTAGGCCTGGGAAACAAACGCTAGCTCTCCTTAGAAGAAACACACTCTGCTTTTGAGAAAAGAACACTCTTCTACTCTAGTGTGTTTCCTTTAGGGCCGGAACAGTGAGCTTGCTCAGAACAAAAGAATTGTGCTTCCTACACACACGGGCCATTTCTACTTCAACTCTGCTTAGGAAACTGAAAAGAACAGCAGATCCTCTTCAGTCCAATATACTGTCATGCTGGGAACAGACGCCAGTGTTATTTGCTCTGTGTATGACAAAGGGAGCACAATAGTGACTCTTCTTACCAGAAAACAACTCTTGCTCATAGGACCAGAAACTGCATGTGATTCAACTCCATTTAGGCCTGGGAAACAAACGCTAGCTCTCCTTAGAAGAAACACACTCTGTTTTTGAGAAAAGAGCACTCTTCTACTCTACTGTGTTTCCTATAAGGCCAGAACAGTGAGATTGCTCAGAACAAAAGAACTGTGCTTCCTACACACACGGGCCATATCTAGTTCAACTCTGCTTAGGAAACTGACAAGAACAGTAGATCCTCTTCAGTCCAATACACTGTACTTGCTGGGAACAGATGCAAGTGCTATTTGCACTGTGTATGGCAATGGGAGCACAATAGTGACTCTTCTTACCAGAAAACAACTCTTGCTTGTAGGACCAGAAACTGCATGTGTTTCAACTCCATTTAGGACTGGGAAACAAACGCTAGCTCGCCTTAGAAGAAACACACTCTGCTTTTGAGAAAAGAGCACTCTTCTACTCTATTGTGTTTTTTATAGCGCCAGAACAGTGAGCTTGCTCAGAACAAAAGTAATGTGCTTGCTACACACACGGGCCATATCTAGTTACATTTGCTTAGTAAACTGACAAGAACAGTAGATCCTCTTCAGTCCAATACACTGTACATGCTGGGAACAGACGTGAGTGTTATTTGCCCTGTGTATGGCAATTGGAGCACAATAGTGACTCTTCTTACCAGAAAACAACTCTTGCTTGTAGGACCAAAAACTGCATGTGATTCAACTCCATTTAGGACTGGGAAACAAACACTAGCTCGCTTTACAAGAAACACACTCTGCTTTTGAGAAAAGAGCACTCTTCTATTCTACTGTGTTTCCTATAGGGCCAGAGCAGTGAGCTTGCTCAGAACAAAAGTACTGTGCTTCCTACACACATGGGCCATATCTAGTTCAATTCTTCTTAGAAAACTGACAAGAACAGTAGCTCCTCTTCAGTCCAATACACTGTACTTGCTCAGAAAAGACGCAAGTGCTATTTGCACTGTGTATGGCAATGGGAGCGCAATAGTGACTCTTCTGACCAGAAAACAACTCTTGCTCGTAGGACCAGAAACTGCATGTGATTCAACTCCATTTAGGACTGGGAAACAAACGCTAGCTCGCCTTACAAGAAACACACTCTGCTTTTGAGAAAAGAGCACTCTTCTACTCTACTGTGTTTCCTATGGGGTCCGAACAGTGAGCTTGCTCAGAACAAAAGAACTGTGCTTCCAACACACACGGGCCATATCTAGTTCAACTCTGCTTACAAAACTGACAAGAACAGTAGATCCTCTTCAGTCCAATACACTGTACATGCTGGGAACAGACGCCAGTGCTATTTGCACTGTGTATGGCAAAGGGAGCACAATAGTGACTTTCCTTACCAGAAAACAAACCTTGCTCGTAGGACCAAAAACTGCATGTGATTCAACTCCATTTATGACTGGGAAACAATCGCTAGCTCACCTTACATGAAAAACTCTCTGCTTTTGAGAAAAGAGCACTCTTCTATTCTACTGTGTTTCCTATAGGGCCAGAACAGTGAGCTTGCTCAGAACAAAAGAACTGTCCTTCTACACACACGGGCCATATCTAGTTCAACTCTGAATAGGAAACTGACAAGAACAGTAGCTCCTCTTCAGTCCAATACACTGTACTTGCTGAGAACAGACACAAGAGCTATTTGCACTGTGTATGGCAGTGGGAGCGCAATAGTGACTCTTCTTATCAGAAAACAACTCTTGCTCATAGGACCAAAAACTGCATGTGATTCAACTCCATTTTTGACTGGGAAACAAACACTAGATCGCCTTACAAGAAACACACTCTGCTTTTGAGAAAAGAGCACTCTTCTACTCTACTGTGTTTCCTATAGGGCCAGAACAGTGAGCTTGCTCAGAACAAAAGAACTGTGCTTCCTACACAAAAGGGCCATATCTAGTTCAACTCTGCTTAGGAAACTGACAAGAACAGTAGATCCTCTTCAGTCCAATACACTGTACATGCTGGGAACAGACGCAAGTGCTATTTGACCTGTGTATAACAATGGGAACACAATAGTGACTCTTCTTACCAGAAAACAGCACTTGCTTTTAGGACCAGAAACTGCATGTGATTCAACTCCATTTAGGACTGGTAAAAAAACGTTAGCTCGCCTTAGAAGAAACACACTCTGCTTTTGAGAAAAGTGTACTCTTCTACTCTACTGTGTTTCCTATAGGGCCAGAACAGTGAGCTTCCTCAGAACAAAAGAACTGTGCTTCCTACACACACGGGCCATATCTAGTTCAACTCTGCTTAGGAAACTGACAAGAACAGTAGCTCCTCTTCAGTCCAATACACTGTACTTGCTGAGAACAGAAACAAGAGCTATTTGCACTGTGTATGGCAGTGGGAGCGCAATAGTGACTCTTCTTATCAGAAAACAACTCTTGCTCATAGGACCAAAAACTGCATGTGATTCAACTCCATTTCTGACTGGGAAACAAACACTAGATCGCCTTACAAGAAACACACTCTGCTTTTGAGAAAAGAGCACTCTTCTACTCTACTGTGTTTCCTATAGGGCCAGAATAGTGAGCTTGCTCAGAACAAAAGAACTGTGCTTCCTACACAAAAGGGCCATATCTAGTTCAACTCTGCTTAGGAAACTGACAAGAACAGTAGATCCTCTTCAGTCCAATACACTGTACATGCTGGGAACAGAAGCAAGTGCTATTTGACCTGTGTATAACAATGGGAACACAATAGTGACTCTTCTTACCAGAAAACAGCTCTTGCTTTTAGGACCAGAAACTGCATGTGATTCAACTCCATTTAGGACTGGTAAACAAACGTTAGCTCGCCTTAGAAGAAACACACTCTGCTTTTGAGAAAAGAGTATCTTCTACTCTACTGTGTTTCCTATAGGGCCAGAACAGTCAGCTTCCTCAGAACAAAAGAACTGTGCTTCCTACACACACGGGCCATATCTAGTTCAACTCTGCTTAGGAAACTGACAAGAACAGTAGCTCCTCTT
The DNA here is from genome assembly GCF_949786415.1 of Peromyscus eremicus. Classification (NCBI taxonomy): domain Eukaryota; kingdom Metazoa; phylum Chordata; class Mammalia; order Rodentia; family Cricetidae; genus Peromyscus; species Peromyscus eremicus. The sequence continues at coordinate 100,310 of NW_026735084.1, forward strand.
CAGTCCAATACACTGTACTTGCTGAGAACAGAAACAAGAGCTATTTGCACTGTGTATGGCAGTGGGAGCGCAATAGTGACTCTTCTTATCAGAAAACAACTCTTGCTCATAGGACCAAAAACTGCATGTGATTCAACTCCATTTCTGACTGGGAAACAAACACTAGATCGCCTTACAAGAAACACACTCTGCTTTTGAGAAAAGAGCACTCTTCTACTCTACTGTGTTTCCTATAGGGCCAGAATAGTGAGCTTGCTCAGAACAAAAGAACTGTGCTTCCTACACAAAAGGGCCATATCTAGTTCAACTCTGCTTAGGAAACTGACAAGAACAGTAGATCCTCTTCAGTCCAGTACACTGTACATGCTGGGAACAGAAGCAAGTGCTTTGACCTGTGTATAACAATGGGAACACAATAGTGACTCTTCTTACCAGAAAACAGCTCTTGCTTTTAGGACCAGAAACTGCATGTGATTCAACTCCATTTAGGACTGGTAAACAAACGTTAGCTCGCCTTAGAAGAAACACACTCTGCTTTTGAGAAAAGAGTATCTTCTACTCTACTGTGTTTCCTATAGGGCCAGAACAGTCAGCTTCCTCAGAACAAAAGAACTGTGCTTCCTACACACACGGGCCATATCTAGTTCAACTCTGCTTAGAAAACTGACAAGAACAGTAGCTCCTCTTCAGTCCAATACACTGTACTTGCTGGGAAGAAACGCCAGTGCTATATGCACTGTATATGGCAATGGGAGCACAATAGTGACTCTTCTTACTAGAAAACAACTCTTGCTTGTAAGACCAGAAACTGCAAGTGATTCAACTCCATTTAGGACTGGGAAACAAACGCTAGATCGCCTTACAAGAAACACACTCTGCTTTTGAGAAAAGAGCACTCTTCTACTCTACTGTGTTTCCTATGGGGTCCGAACAGTAGGCTTGCTCAGAACAAAAGATCTGTGCTTCCTATACACACAAGACATATCTAGCTCAACTTTGCTTAGGAAACTGACAATAACAGTAGATACTCTTCAGTCTAATACACTGTACATGCTGGGAAGAGACGCCAGTGCTATATGCATTGTATATGGCAATGGGAGCGCAATAGTGACTCCTCTTACCAGAAAACAACTCTTGCTTGTAAGACCAGAAACTGCAAGTGATTCAACTCCATTTAGGACTGGGAAACAAACGCTAGATCGCCTTACAAGAAACACACTCTGCTTTTGAGAAAAGAGCACTCTTCTACTCTACTGTGTTTCCTATAGTGCCAGAACAGTAGGCTTGCTCAGAACAAAAGTAATGTGCTTGCTACACACACAAGACATATCTAGTTCAACTTTGCTTAGGAAACTGACAATAACAGTAGATACACTTCAGTCTAATACACTGTACATGCTGGGAACAGACGCGAGTGCTATTTGCCCTGTGTATGGCAAAGGGAGCGCAATAGTGACTCTTCTTACCAGAAAACAACTCTTGCTTGTAGGACCAGAAACTGCATGTGATTCAACTCCAATTAGGACTGGGAAACAAACGCTAGCTCGCCTTACAAGAAACACACTCTGCTTTTGAGAAAAGAGCACTCTTCTACTCTACTGTGTTTCTTATAGGGCCAGAACAGTGAGCTTGCTCAGAACAAAAGAACAGTGCTTCCTACACACACGGGCCATATCTAGTTCAACTTTGCTTATGAAACTGACAAGAACAGCAGATTCTCTTCAGTCCAATACACTGTACATACTGGGAACAGACGCGAGTGCTATTTAACCTGTGTATGCCAATGGGAGCGCAATAGTGACTCTTCTTACCAGAAAACAACTCTTGCTCATAGGACCAAAAACTGCATGTGATTCAACTCCATTTCTGACTGGGAAACAAACACTAGATCGCCTTACAAGAAACACACTCTGCTTTTGAGAAAAGAGCACTCTTCTACTCTACTGTGTTTCCTATAGGGCCAGAACAGTGAGCTTGCTCAGAACAAAAGAACTGTGCTTCCTACACAAAAGGGCCATATCTAGTTCAACTCTGCTTAGGAAACTGACAAGAACAGTAGATCCTCTTCATTCCAATACACTGTACATGCTGGGAACAGACGCAAGTGCTATTTGCCCTGTGTATAACAATGGGAACACAATAGTGACTCTTCTTACCAGAAAACAGCACAAGCTTTTAGGACCAGAAACTGCATGTGATTCAACTCCATTTAGGACTGGTAAACAAACGTTAGCTCGCCTTAGAAGAAACACACTCTGCTTTTGAGAAAAGAGTACTCTACTACTCTACTGTGTTTCCTATAGGGCCAGAACAGTGAGCTTCCTCAGAACAAAAGAACTGTGCTTCCTACACACGGGCCATATCTAGTTCAACTCTGCTTAGGAAACTGACAAGAACAGTAGCTCCTCTTCAGTCCAATACACTGTACTTGCTGGGAAGAGACGTCAGTGCTATTTGCCCTGTGTATGACAAAGAGAGCACAATAGTGACTCTTCTTACCAGAAAACAACTCTTGCTAGTAGGACCAAAAACTGCATGTGATTCAACTCCATTTAGAACTGGGACACAAACGCTAGCTCGCCTTTGAAGAAAGACACTCTGCTTTTGAGAAAAGAGCACTCTTCTACTCTACTGTGTTTCCTATAGGGCCAGAACAGTAGGCTTGCTCAGAACAAAAGAACTGTGCTTCCTACACACACGGGCCATATCTAGTTCAACTTTGCTTAGGAAACTGACAAGAACAGTAGATCGTTTTCGGTCCAAAACACTGTATATGCTGGGAACAGACGCGAGTGCTATTTGCCCTGTGTATGGCAATGGGAGCGCAATAGTGTCTCTTCTTACCAGAAAACAACTCTTGCTTGTAGGACCAGAAACTGCATGTGATTCAACTACATTTAGGACTGGGAAACAAACGCTAGCTCGCCTTAGAAGAAACACACTCTACTTTTGAGAAAAAAGCACTCTTCTACTCTACTGTGTTTCCTATGGGGTCCGAACAGTGAGCTTGCTCTGAACAAAAGAACTGTGCTTCCTATACACACGGGCCATATCTAGTTCAACTCTGCTCTGGAAACTGACAAGTACAGTAGCTCCTCTTCAGTCCAATACACTGTACTTGCTGGGAAGAGACGCCAGTGCTATATGCACTGCATATGGCAATGGGAGCGCAATAGTGACTCTTCTTACTAGAAAACAACTCTTGCTTGTAAGACCAGAAACTGCAAGTGATTCAACTCCATTTAGGACTGGGAAACAAACGCGAGACCGCCTTACAAGAAACACACTCTGCTTTTGAGAAAAGAGCACTCTTCTACTCTACTGTGTTTCCTATGGTGCCAGAACAGTAGGTTTGCTCAGAACAAAAGAACTGTGCTTCCTACACACACAAGACATATCTAGTTCAACTTTGCTTAGGAAACTGACAATAACAGTAGATACTCTTCAGTCTAATACACTGTACATGCTGGGAACAGACGCGAGTGCTATTTGCCCTGTGTATGGCAAAGGGAGCGCAATAGTGACTCTTCTTACCAGAAAACAACTCTTGCTTGTAGGACTAGAAAGCGCATGTGATTAAACTCCAATTAGGACTGGGAAACAAACGCTAGCTCGCCTTACAAGAAACACACTCTGCTTTTGAGAAAAGAGCACTCTTCTACTCTTCTGTGTTTCCAATAGAGCCAGAACAGTGAGCTTGCTCAGAACAAAAGAACAGTGCTTCCTACACACACGGGCCATATCTAGTTCAACTTTGCTTATGAAACTGACAAGAACAGCAGATTCTCTTCAGTCCAATACACTGTACATACTGGGAACAGACGCGAGTGCTATTTAACCTGTGTATGCCAATGGGAGCGCAATAGTGATTCTTCTTACCAGAAAACAACTCTTGCTCATAGGACCAAAAACTGCATGTGATTCAACTCCATTTCTGACTGGGAAACAAACACTAGATCGCCTTACAAGAAACACACTCTGCTTTTGAGAAAAGAGTACTCTTCTACTCTACTGTGTTTCCTATAGGGCCAGCAGAGTGAGCTTCCTCAGAACAAAAGAACTGTGCTTCCTACACACACGGGCCATATCTAGTTCAACTCTGCTTAGGAAACTGACAAGAACAGTAGCTCCTCTTCAGTCCAATACACTGTACTTGCTGGGAAGAGACGCCAGTGCTATTTGCCCTGTGTATGACAAAGAGAGCACAATAGTGACTCTTCTTACCAGAAAACAACTCTTGCTAGTAGGACCAAAAACTGCATGTGATTCAACTCCATTTAGAACTGGGACACAAACGCTAGCTCGCCTTTGAAGAAAGACACTCTGCTTTTGAGAAAAGAGCACTCTTCTACTCTACTGTGTTTCCGATAGGGCCAGAACAGTAGGCTTGCTCAGAACAAAAGAACTGTGCTTCCTACACACACGGGCCATATCTAGTTCAACTTTGCTTAGGAAACTGACAAGAACAGTGGATCGTTTTTGGTCCAAAACACTGTATATGCTGGGAACAGACGCGAGTGCCATTTGCCCTGTGTATGGCAATGGGAGCGCAATAGTGTCTCTTCTTACCAGAAAACAACTCTTGCTTGTAGGACCAGAAACTGCATGTGATTCAACTCCATTTAGGACTGGGAAACAAACGCTAGCTCGCCTTAGAAGAAACACACTCTACTTTTGAGAAAAAAGCACTCTTCTACTCTACTGTGTTTCCTATGGGGTCCGAACAGTGAGCTTGCTCTGAACAAAAGAACTGTGCTTCCTACACACACGGGCCATATCTAGTTCAACTCTGCTCTGGAAGCTGACAAGTACAGTAGCTCCTCTTCAGTCCAATACACTGTACTTGCTGGGAAGAGACGCCAGTGCTATATGCACTGTATATGTCAATGGGAGCGCAATAGTGACTCTTCTTACTAGAAAACAACTCTTGCTTGTAAGACCAGAAACTGCAAGTGATTCAACTCCATTTAGGACTGGGAAACAAACGCTAGATCGCCTTACAAGAAACACACTCTGCTTTTGAGAAAAGAGCACTCTTCTACTCTACTGTGTTTCCTATAGTGCCAGAACAGTAGGCTTGCTCAGAACAAAAGAACTGTGCTTCCTACACACACAAGACATATCTAGTTCAACTTTGCTTAGGAAACTGACAATAACAGTAGATACTCTTCAGTCTAATACACTGTACATAATGGGAACAGAAGCGAGTGCTATTTGCCCTGTGTATGGCAAAGGGAGCGCAATAGTGACTCTTCTTACCAGAAAACAACTCTTGCTTGTAGGACTAGAAAGCGCATGTGATTAAACTCCAATTAGGACTGGGAAACAAACGCTAGCTCGCCTTCCAAGAAACACACTCTGCTTTTGAGAAAAGAGCACTCTTCTACTCTACTGTGTTTCTTATAGGGCCAGAAGAGTGAGCTTGCTCAGAAGAAAAGAACTGTGCTTTCTACACACACGGGCCATATCTAGTTCAACTTTGCTTATGAAACTGACAAGAACAGCAGATTCTCTTCAGTCCAATACACTGTACATACTGGGAACAGACGCGAGTGCTATTTAACCTGTGTATGCCAATGGGAGCACAATAGTGACTCTTCTTACCAGAAAACAACTCTTGCTCATAGGACCAAAAACTGCATGTGATTCAACTCCATTTCTGACTGGGAAACAAACACTAGCTCGCCTTACAAGAAACACACTCTGCTTTTAAAAAAAGATCACTCTTCTACTCTAATGTGTTTCCTATGGGGTCCGAACAGTGTGCTTGCTCAGTACAAAAGAACTGTGCTTCCTACACACACGGGCAATATCTAGTCCAACTCTGCTTAGGAAACTGACAAGAACAGTAGATCTTTTTCGGTCCAAAACACTGTATATGCTGGGAACAGACGCGAGTGCTATTAGCCCTGTGTATGGCAATGGGAGCGCAATAGTGTCTCTTCTTACCAGAAAACAACTCTTGATTGTAGGACCTTAAACTGCATGTGATTCATCTCCATTTAGGACTGGGAAACAAATGTTAGCTCGCCTTAGAAGAACACACTCTGCTTTTGAGAAAAGAGCACTCTTCTACTCTACTGTGTTTCCTATAGGGCCAGAACAGTGAGCTTGCTCAGAACAAAAGAACTGTGCTTCCTACACACACGGGCCATATCTAGTTCAACTCTGCTTAGGAAACTGACAAGAACAGTAGCTCCTCTTCAGTCCAATGCACTGTACTTGCTTGGAACAGACGTGAGTGCTATTTGCACTGTGTATGGCAATGGGAGGGCAATATTGTCTCTTCTTACCAGAAAACAACTCTTGCTCATAGGACCAGAAACTACATGTGATTCAACTCCATTTAGGCCTGGGAAACAAACGCTAGCTCTCCTTAGAAGAAACACACTCTGCTTTTGAGAAAAGAACACTCTTCTACTCTAGAGTGTTTCCTTTAGGGCCGGAACAGTGAGCTTTCTCAGAACAAAAGAACTGTGCTTCCTACACACACGGGCCATTTCTACTTCAACTCTGCTTAGGAAACTGAAAAGAACAGCAGATCCTCTTCAGTCCAATATACTGTCATGCTGGGAACAGACGCCAGTGCTATTTGCCCTGTGTATGACAAAGGGAGCACAATAGTGACTCCTCTTACCAGAAAACAACTCTTGCTCGTAGGACCAAAAACTGCATGTGATTCAACTCCATTTAGAACTGGGACACAAACGCTAGCTCGCCTTACAAGAAACACACTCTGCTTTTGAGAAAAGAGCACTCTTCTACTCTACTGTGTTTCCTATGGGGTCTGAACAGTGAGCTTGCTCAGAACAAAAGAACTGTGCTTCCTACACACACGGGCCATATCTAGTTCAACTCTGCTTAGGAAACTGACAAGAACAGTAGATCCTCTTCAGTCCAATGCACTGTACTTGCTTGAAAGAGACGTGAGTGCTATTTGCACTGTATATGGCAATGGGAGGGCAATAGTGTCTCTTCTTACCAGAAAACAACTCTTGCTCGTAGGACCAGAAACTGCATGTGATTCAACTCCATTTAGAACTGGGACACAAACGCTAGCTCGCCTTACAAGAAACACACTCTGCTTTTAGAACAGAGCACTCTTCTACTCTACTGTGTTTCCTATAGGGCCAGAACAGTAGGCTTGCTCAGAACAAAAGAACTGTGCTTCCTACACACACGGGTAATATCTAGTTCAACTTTGCTTAGGAAACTGACAAGAACAGTAGATCGTTTTTGGTCCAAAACACTGTATATGCTGGGAACAGACGTGAGTGCTATTTGCCCTGTGTATGGCAATGGGAGCGCAATAGTGTCTCTTCTTACCAGAAAACAACTCTTGCTTGTAGGACCAGAAACTGCATGTGATTCAACTCCATTTAGGACTGGGAAACAAACGTTAGCTCGCCTTAGAAGAAACACACTCAGCTTTTGAGAAAAAAGCAGTCTTCAACTCTACTGTGTTTCCTATAGGGTCCGAACAGTGAGCTTGCTCAGAACAAAAGAACTGTGCTTCCTACACACACGGGCCATATCTAGTTCAACTTTGCTTAGGAAACTGACAAGAACAGTAGATTTTCTTCAGTCCAATACACTGTACTTGCTGGGAACAGACGCGAGTGCTATATGCACTGTATATGGCAATGGGTGCGCAATAGTGACTCCTCTTACTAGAAAACAACTCTTGCTTGTAGGACTAGAAACTGCATGTGATTCAACTCCATTTAGGACTGGGAAACAAACACTAGCTCTCCTTACAAGAAACACACTCTGCTTTTGAGAAAAGAGCACTCTTCTACACTACTGTGTTTCCTAGAGGGCCAGAACAGTGAGCTTGCTCAGAACAAAAGAACTGTGCTTCCTACACACACGGGCCATATCTAGTTCAACTTTGCTTAGGAAACTGACAAGAACAGTAGATTCTCTTCAGTCCAATACACTGTACATGCTGGGAACAGACGCCAGTGCTATTTGCCCTGTGTATGGCAATAGGAGTCCAATAGTGACTCTTCTTACCAGAAAACAACTCTTGCTTGTAGGACCAGAAACTGCATGTGATTCAACTCCATTTAGGACTGGGAAACAAACACTAGCTTGCCTTACAAGAAACACACTCTGCTTTTGAGAAAAGAGCACTCTTCTACTCTACTGTGTTTCCTATAGGGCCAGAACAGTGAGCTTGCTCAGAACAAAAGAACTGTGCTTCCTACACACACGGGCCACAACTAGTTCAAATCTGCTTAGGAAACTGACAAGAACAGTAGCTCCTCTTCAGTCCAATGCACTGTACTTGCTTGGAACAGACGCGAGTGCTATTTGCACTGTGTATGGCAATTGGAGCACAATAGTGACCCTTCTTACCAGAAAACAACTCTTGCTTGTAGGACCAGAAACTGCATGTGATTCAACTCCATTTAGGACTGGGAAACAAACACTAGATCGCCTTACAAGAAACACACTCTGCTTTTCAGAAAAGAGCACTCTTCTTCTCTACTGTGTTTCCTATGTGGTTCGAACAGTGTGCTGGCTCAGAACAAAATAACTGTGCTTCCTACACACACGGGCCATATCTAGTTCAACTCTGCTTAGGAAACTGACAAAAACAGTAGCTCCTCGTCAGTCCAATGCACTGTACTTGCTTGGAACAGACACGAGTGCTATTTGCACTGTGTATGGCAATGGGAGCGCAATAGTGACTCTTCTTACCAGAAAACAACTCTTGCTCGTAGGACCAGAAACTGCATGGGATTCAACTTCATTTAGGACTGGGAAACAAACGCTAGCTCGCCTTACAAGAAACACACTCTGCTTTTGAGAAAAGAGCACCCTTCTACTCTACTGTGTTTCCTATACGGCCAGAACAGTAGGCTTGCTCAGAACAAAAGAACTGTGCTTCCTACACACATGGGACATATCTAGTTCAACTTTGCTTAGGAAACTGACAAGAACAGTAGATCGTTTTCAGTCCAATACACTGTACATGCTGGGAACAGACACGAGTGCTATTTGCCCTGTGTATGGCAATGGGATTGCAATAGTGACTCTCCTTACCAGAAAACAACTCTTGCTCGTAGGACCAGAAACTGCATGTGATTCAACTCCATGTAGGACTGGGAAACAAACACTTACTCGCCTTAAAAGAAACACACTCTGCTTTTGAGAAAAGAGCACTCTTCTACTCTACTGTGTTTCCAATAGTGCCAGAAGAGTGAGCTTGCTCAGAACAAAAGAAATGTGCTTCCTACACACGGGCCATATCTAGGTCAACTCTGCTTAGGAAACTGACAAGAACAGTAGCTCCTATTCAGTCCAATACACTGTATTGCTGGGAACAGAGGAGAGTGCTATTTGCACTGTGAATGGCAATGTTAGCACAATAGTGACTCTTCTTACCAGAAAACATCTTTTGTTCATAGGACCAGAAACTGCATGTGATTCAACTCCATTTAGGACTCAGAAACAAACACTAGCTCGCCTTACACGAAACAAACTCCGCTTTTGAGAAGAGAGCTCTCTTCTACTCTACTGTGTTTCCTATAGGGCCAGAACAGTGAGCTTGCTCAGAACAAAAGAACTGTGCTTCCTACACACGGGCCATATCTGGTTCAACTCTGCTTAGGAAACTGACAAGAACAGTAGATTCTCTTCTGTCCAATACACTGTACTTGCTGGGAACAGACGCGAGTGCTATTTGCACTGTGTATGGCAATGGGATCGCAATAGTGACTCTCCTTACCAGAAAACAACTCTTGCTCGTAGGACCAAAAACTGCATGTGATTCAACTCCATTTAGGACTGGGAAACAAACGCTCGCTTGCCTTACAAGAAACACACTCTGCTTTTGAGAAAAGAGCACTCTTCTACTCTACTGTGTTTCCTATAGGGCCAGAACAGTGAGCTTGCTCAGAATAAAAGAACTGTGCTTCCTACACACACGGCCATATCTAGTTCAACTTTGCATAGGAAACTGACAAGAACAGTAGATCCTCTTCAGTCCAATACACAGTACATGCTGGGAACAGACGCGAGTGCTATTTGCCCTGTGTATGGGAATGGGAGCACAATAGTGATTCTTCTTACCAGAAAACAACTCTTGCTCGTAGGACCAAAAACTGCATGTGATTCAACTCCATTTCTGACTGGGAAATAAACACTAGATCGCCTTACAAGAAACACACTCTACTTTTGAGAAAAGAGCACTCTTCTTCTCTACTGTGTTTCCTATGGGATCCAAACAGTGTGCTTGCTCAGAACAAAAGAACTGTGCTTCCTACACACGGGCCATATCTAGTTCAACTCTGCTTAGGAAACTGACAAGAACAGTAGCTCCTCTTCAGTCCAATGCACTGTACCTGCTTGGAACAGACATGAGTGCTATTTGCACTGTGTATGGCAATGGGAGCGCAATAGTGACTCTTCCTACCAGAAAAAAACTCATGATCATAGGACCAGAAACTGCATGTGATTCAACTCTATTTAGGACTGGAAAACAAACGGTAGCTCGGCTTACAAGACACACACTCTGCTTTTGAGAAAAGTGTACTCTTCCACTCTAAGGTGTTTCCTAAGGGGTCCGAACAGTGAGCTTGCTCAGAACAAAAGAACTGTGCTTCCTACACACACGAACATATCTAGTTCAACTCTGCTTAGGAAACTGACAAGAACAGTAGCTCCTCTTCAGTCCATTACACTGTACTTGCTGGGAACAGAGGAGAGTGCTATTTGCACTGTTAATGTCAATGGTAGCACAATAGTGACTCTTCTTACCAGAAAACATCTTTTTCTCGTAGGACCAAAAACAGCAAGTGATTCAACTCCATTTTGGAGTAGGAAACAAACACTAGCTCGACTTACAAGAAACAAACTCCGCTTTTGAGAAAATAGCTCTGTTCTACTCTACTGTGTTTACTATAGGGCCAGAACAGTGAGCTTGCTCAGAACAAAAGAACTGTGCTTCCTACACACGGGCCATATCTAGTTCAACTCTGCTTAGGAAACTGACAAGAACAGTAGATCATCTTCTGTCCAATACACTGTACTTCATGGGAACAGACGCGAGTGCTATTTGCACTGTATATGGCAATGGGAGCGCAATAGTGACTCTTCTTACCAGAAAACAACTCTTGCTCGTAGGACCAAAAACTGCATGTGATTCAACTCCATTTAGGACTGGGAAACAAACGCTTGCTCGCCTTACAAGAAACACACTTTGCTTTTGAGAAAAGAGCACTCTTCTAGTCTACTGTGTTTAATATAGGGCTAGAAAAGTGAGCTTGCTCAGAACAAAAGTACTGTGCTTCCTACACACACGGGCCATATCTAGTTCAACTCTGCTTAGGAAACTGACAAGAACAGTAGCTCCTCTTCAGTCCAATGCACTGTACTTGCTTGGAACAGACGCGAGTGCTATTTGCCCTGTGTATGGCAAAGGGAGCACAATAGTGACTCTTCTTACCAGAAAAAAACTCTAGCTCGTAGGACCATAATCTGCATGTGATTCAACTCCATTTAGGACTGGACACAAACACTATCTCGCCTTACAAGAAACACACTCTGCTTTTGAGAAAAGAGCACTCTTCTACTCTACTGTGTTTCCTATAGCGCCAGAACAGTGAGCTTGCTCAGAACAAAAGAAAGGTGCTTCTTACACACACAGGCAATATCTAGTTCAACTCTGCTTAGGAAACTGACAAGAACAGTAGCTCCTCTTCTGTCCAATACACTGTACTTGCTGGGAACAGAGGCCAATGCTATTTGCACTGTGTATGGCAATGGGACCGCAATAGTGACTCTTCCTACCAGAAAAAAATTCTTGATCATAGGACCAGAAACTGCATGTGATTCAACTCTATTTAGGACTGGGAAACAAACGCTAGCTCATCTTACAAGAAACACACTCTGCTTTTGAGAAAAGAGCACTCTTCTACTCTACTGTGTTTCCTATAGGGCCAGAACAGTGAGCTTGCTCAGAACAAAAGAACTGTGCTTTCTACACACACGGGCCATTTCTAGTTCAACTCTGCTTAGGAAACTGACAAGAACAGTAGATCCTCTTTAGACCAATATACTGTCATGCTGGGAACAGATGCCAGTGCTATTTGCCCTGTGTATGACAAAGGGAGCTCAATAGTGACTCTTCTTACCAGAAAACAACTCTTGCTCATAGGACCAGAAACTGCATGTGATTCAACTCCATTTAGGTCTGGGACACAAACGCTAGCTCGCCTTACAAGAAACACACTCTGCTTTTGAGAAAAGAGCATTCTTGTAATCTACTGTGTTTCCTATAGGGCCAGAACAGTGAGCTTGCTCAGAAAAAAAAATGTGCTTAAAACAGACACGAACATATTTAGTTTAACTCTGCTTAGGAAACTGACAAGAACAGTAGATCCTCTTCAGTCGAATACACTGTACAAGCTGGGAATAGATGCCAGTTCTATTTGCACTGTGTATGGCAAAGGGAGCACAATAGTGACTTTCCTTACCAGAAAACAAATCTTGCTCGTAGGACTAGAAACTGCATGGGATTCAACTCCATTTAGGACTGGGAAACAAACGTTAGCTCGCCTTAGAAGAAACACACTCTGCTTTTGAGAAAAGAGCACTCTTCTACTCTACCGTGTTTCCTATGGGGTCCAAACAGTTAGCTTTCTCAGAACAAAAGAACTGTGCTTCCTACACACACGGGCCATTTCTACTTCAACTCTGCTTAGGAAACTGAAAAGAACAGCAGATCCTCTTCAGTCCAATATACTGTCATGCTGGGAACAGACGCCAGTGCTATTTGCCCTGTGTATGACAAAGGGAGCACAATAGTGACTCTTCTTACCAGAAAACAACTCTTGCTCGTAGGATCAAAAACTGCATGTGATTCAAATCCATTTAGAACTGGGACACAAACGCTAGCTCGCCTTACAAGAAACACACTCTGCTTTTGAGAAAAGAGCACTCTTCTACTCTACTGTGTTTCCTATGGGGTCTGAACAGTGAGCTTGCTCAGAACAAAAGAACTGTGCTTCCTACACACACGGGCCATATCTAGTTCAACTCTGCTTAGGAAACTGACAAGAACAGTAGATCCTCTTCAGTCCAATGCACTGTACTTGCTTGAAAGAGACGTGAGTGCTATTTGCACTGTGTATGGCAATGGGAGGGCAATAGTGTCTCTTCTTACCAGAAAACAACTCTTGCTCATAGGACCAGAAACTGCAAGTGATTCAACTCCATTTAGGCCTGGAAAACAAACGCTAGCTCTCCTTAGAAGAAACACACTCTGCTTTTGAGAAAAGAACACTCTTCTACTCTATTGTGTTTCCTATAGGGCCAGAACAGTGAGCTTGCTCAGAACAAAAGAACTGTGCTTCCTACACACACGGGCCATTTCTAGTTCAACTCTGCTTAGGCAACTTACAAGAACAGTAGATCCTCCTCAGTCCAATATACTGTCATGCAGGGAACAGACGCCAGTGCTATTTGCCCTGTGTATGACAAAGGGAGCACAATAGTGACTCTTCTTACCAGAAAACAACTCTTGCTCGTAGGACAAGAAACTGCATGTGATTCAACTCCATTTAGAACTGGGACACAAACGCTACCTCGCCTTTGAAGAAAGACACTCTGCTTTTGAGAAAAGAGCACTCTTCTACTCTACTGTGTTTCCTATAGGGCCAGAACAGTAGGCTTGCTCAGAACAAAAGAACTGTGCTTCCTACACACACGAGCCATATCTAGTTCAACTTTGCTTAGGAAACTGACAAGAACAGTAGATCGTTTTCGGTACAAAACACTGTATATGCTGGGAACAGACGCGAGTGCTATTTGCCCTGTGTATGGCAATGGGAGCACAATCGTGTCTCTTCTTACCAAAAAACAACTCTTGCTTGTAGGACCAGAAACTGCATGTGATTCAACTCCATTTAGGACTGGGAAACAAACGCTAGCTCGCCTTAGAAGAAACACACTCTACTTTTGAGAAAAAAGCACTCTTCTACTCTACTGTGTTTCCTATGGGGTCCGAACAGTGAGCTTGCTCTGAACGAAAGAACTGTGCTTCCTACACACACGGGCCATATCTAGTTCAACTCTGCTCTGGAAACTGACAAGTACAGTAGTTCCTCTTCAGTCCAATACACTGTACTTGCTGGGAAGAGACGCCAGTGCTATATGCACTGTATATGGCAATGGGAGCGCAATAGTGACTCTTCTTACTAGAAAACAACTCTTGCTTGTAGGACTAGAAAGCGCATGTGATTCAACTCCAATTAGGACTGGGAAACAAACACTAGCTCGCCTTACAAGAAACACACTCTGCTTTTGAGAAAAGATCACTCTTCTACTCTACTGTGTTTCTTATAGGGCCAGAACAGTGAGCTTGCTCAGAACAAAAGAACTGTGCTTTCTACACACACGGGCCATATCTAGTTCAACTTTGCTTATGAAACTGAAAAGAACAGCAGATTCTCTTCAGTCCAATACACTGTACATACTGGGAACAGACGCGAGTGCTATTTAACCTGTGTATGCCAATGGGAGCGAAATAGTGACTCTTCTTACCAGAAAACAACTCTTGCTCATAGGACCAAAAACTGCATGTGATTCAACTCCATTTCTGACTGGGAAACAAACACTAGCTCGCCTTACAAGAAACACACTCTTCTTTTGAGAAAAGGTCACTCTTCTACTCTAATGTGTTTCCTATGGGGTCCGAACAGTGTGCTTGCAAAGTACAAAAGAACTGTGCTTCCTACACACACGGGCCATATCTAGTCCAACTCTGCTTAGGAAACTGACAAGAACAGTAGATCGTTTTCGGTCCAAAACACTGTATATGCTGGGAACAGACGCGAGTGCTATTAGCCCTTTTTATGGCAATGGGAGCGCAATAGTGACTCTTCTTACCAGAAAACAACTCTTGCTTGTAGGACCAGAAACTGCATGTGATTCATCTCCATTTAGGACTGGGAAACAAACGTTAGCTCGCCTTAGAAGAAACACACTCTGCTTTTGAGAAAAGAGCACTCTTCTACTCTACTGTGTTTCCTATAGTGCCAGAAAGGTAGGCTTGCTCAGAACAAAAGAACTGTGCTTCCTACACACACAAGACATATCTAGTTCAACTCTGCTTAGGAAACTGACAAGTACAGTAGCTGCTCTTCAGTCCAATACACTGTACTTGCTGGGAAGAGACGCCAGTGCTATATGCACTGTATATGGCAATGGGAGCGCAATAGTGACTCTTCTTACTAGAAAACAACTCTTGCTTGTAAGACTAGAAACTGCATGTGATTCAACTCCAATTAGGACTGGCAAACAAACACTAGCTCGCCTTACAAGAAACACACTCTGCTTTTGAGAAAAGATCACTCTTCTACTCTACTGTGTTTCCTATGGGGTCCAAACAGTATGTTTGCTCACGACAAAAGAACTGTGCTTCCTACACACACGGGACATATCTAGTTCAACTTTGCTTAGGAAACTGACAAGAACAGTAGATCCTCTTCAGTCCAATGCACTGTACTTGCTTGGAACAGACGCGAGTGCTATTTGCACTGTGTATGGCAATGGGAGCACAAGAGTGACTCTTCTTACCAGAAAACAACTCTTGCTCATAGGACCAAAAACTGCATGTGATTCAACTCCATTTCTGACTGGGAAACAAACGCTAGCTCGCCTAAAAGAAACACACTCTGCTTTTGAGAAAAGATCACTCTTCTACTCTACTGTGTTTCCTATGGGGTCCCAACAGTGTGCTTGCTCACGACAAAAGAACTGTGCTTCCAACACACACGGGCCATATCTAGTTCAACTCTGCTTAGGAAACTGACAAGAACAGTAGCTCCTCTTCAGTCCAATACACTGTACTTGCTGGGAACAGACGCGAGTGCTATTTGCCCTGTGTATGGCAATGGGAGCACAATAGTGACTCTTCTTAACAGAAAACAACTCATGCTTGTAGGACCAGAAACTGCATGTGTTTCAACTCCATTTAGGACTGGGAAACAAACGCTAGCTCGCCTTAGAAGAAACACACTCTGCTTTTGAGAAAAGAGAACTCTTCTACTCTACTGTGTTTCTTATAGGGCCAGAACAGTGAGCTTGCTCAGAACAAAAGAACAGTGCTTCCTACACACACGGGCCATATCTAGTTCAACTGTGCTTAGGAAACTGACAAGAACAGTAGATCCTCTTCAGTCCAATACACTGTACATGCTGGGAACAGACGCGAGCGCTATTTGCCCTGTGTATGGCAATTGGAGCAGAATAGTGACTCTTCTTACCAGAGAACAACTCTTGCTCGTAGGACCAGAAACTGCATGTGATTCAACTCCATTTAGGACTGGGAAACAAACGCTAGCTCCCCTTAGAAGAAACACACTCTGCTTTTGAGAAAAGAGAATTCTTCTGCTCTACTGTGTTTCCTGTGAAGTCCGAACAGTGTGCTTTCTCAGAACAAAAGAACTGTGCTTCCTACATACACGGGCTATATCTAGTTCAACTCTGCTTAGGAAATTGACAAGAACAGTAGCTCCTCTTCTGTCCAAAACACTGTACTTGCTGGGAACAGACATGAGTGCTATTTGCCCTGTGTATGACAAAGGGAGCGCAATAGTGACTCTTCTTACCAGAAAACAACTCTTGCTCATAGGACCATAATCTGCATGTGATTCAACTCCATTTAGGACTGGGACACAAACACTATCACGCCTTACAAGAAACACACTCTGCTTTTGAGAAAAGAGCACTCTTCTACTCTACTGTGTTTCCTATAGGGCCAGAACAGTGAGCTTGCTCAGAACAAAAGAAAGGTGCTTCCTACACACACAGGCCTTATCTAGTTCAACTCTGCTTAGGAATCTGACAAGAACAGTAGCTCCTCTTCTGTCCAATACACTGTACTTGCTGGGAACAGAGGCCAATGCTATTTGCACTGTGTATGGCAATGGGACCGCAATAGTGACTCTTCCTACCAGAAAAAAATTCTTGATCATAGGACCAGAAACTGCATGTGATTCAACTCTAATTAGGACTGGGAAACAAACGCTAGCTCACCTTACAAGAAACACACTCTGCTTTTGAGCAAAGAGCACTCTTCTACTCTACTGTGTTTCCTATAGGGCCAGAACAGTGAGCTTGCTCAGAACAAAAGAACTGTGCTTCCTACATACACGAACATATTTAGTTTAACTCTGCTTAGGAAACTGAAAAGAACAGTAGATCCTCTTCAGTCGAATACACTGTACATGCTGGGAATAGATGCCAGTGCTATTTGCACTGTGTATGGCAAAGGGAGCACAATAGTGACTTTCCTTACCAGAAAACAACTCTTGCTTGTAGGACCAGAAACTGCATGGGATTCAACTCCATTTAGGACTGGGAAACAAACACTAGCTCGCCTTACAAGAAACACACTCTGCTTTTCAGAAAAGAGCACTCTTCTACTCTACTGTGTTTCCTATAGGGCCAGAACAGTAGGCTTGCTCAGAACAAAAGAACTGTGCTTTCTACACACACGGGCCATATCTAGTTCAACTTTGCTTAGGAAACTGACAAGAACAGTAGATCCTCTTCAGTCTAATACACGGTACATGCTGGACAGTCGCGAGTGCTATTTGCCCTGTGTATGGCAATGGGAGCGCAATAGTGACTCTTCTTTCCAGAAAACAACTCTTGCTTGTAGGGCTAGGAACTGCATGTGATTCAACTCCATTTAGGACTGGGAAACAAACACTAGCTCGCCTTACAAGAAACACACTCTGCTTTTGAGAAAAGAGCACTCTTCTACTCTACTGTGTTTCCTATAGGGCCAGAACAGTGAGCTTGCTCAGAACAAAAGTAATGTGCTTGCTACACACACGGGCCATATCTAGTTACACTTTGCTTAGGAAACTGACAAGAACAGTAGATCCTGTTCAGTCCAATACACTGTACATGCTGGGAACAGACGCGAGTGTTACTTGCCCTGTGTATGGCAATGGGAACACAATAGTGACTCTTTTTACCAGAAAACAACTCTTGCTCATAGGACCAAAAACTGCATGTGATTCAACTCCATTTCTGACAGGGAAACAAACACTAGATCGCCTTACAAATAACACACTCTGCTTTTGAGAAAAGAGCACTCTTCTACTCTACTATGTTTCCTATGGGGTCTCAACAGTGAGTTTGCTCAGAACAAAAGAACTGTGCTTCCTACACACACGGGCCATATCTAGTTCAACTCTGCTTAGGAAACTGACAAGAACAGTAGCTCCTCTTCAGTCCAATGCACTGTACTTGCTTGGAACAGACGTGAGTGCTATTTGAACTTTGTATGGCAATGGGAGGGCAATAGTGTCTCTTCTTACCAGAAAACAACTCTTGCTCATAGGACCAGAAACTGCATGTGATTCAACTCTATTTAGGACTGGGAAACAAACGCTAGCTCGCCTTAGAAGAAACACACTCTGCTTTTGAGAAAAGAGCACTCTTCTACTCTATTGTGTTTCCTATAGGGCCAGAACAGTGAGCTTGCTCAGAACAAAAGAACTGTGCTTCCAACACACACGGGCCATTTCTAGTTCAACTCAGCTTACGAAACTGACAAGAACAGTAGATCCTCTTCAGTCCAATATACTGTCATGCTGGGAACAGACGCCAGTGCTATTTGCCCTGTGTATGACAAAGGGAGCACAATATTGATCTTCTTACCAGAAAACAACTCTTGCTCATAGGACCAGAAACTGCATGTGATTCAACTCCATTTAGAACTGGGACACAAACGCTAGCTCGCCTTACAATAAACACACTCTGCTTTTAGAAAAGAGCACTCTTCTACTCTACTGTGTTTCCTATAGGGCCAGAACAGTAGGCTTGCTCAGAACAAAAGAACTGTGCTTCCTACACACACGGGTAATATCTAGTTCAACTTTGCTTAGGAAACTGACAAGAACAGTAGATCGTTTTCGGTCTAAAACACTGTATATGCTGGGAACAGACGCGAGTGCTATTTGCCCTGTGTATGGCAATGGGAGCGCAATAGTGTCTCTTCTTACCAGAAAACAACTCTTGCTTGTAGGACCAGAAACTGCATGTGATTCAACTCCATTTAGGACTGGGAAAGAAACGTTAGCTTGCCTTAGAAGAAACACACTCTGCTTTTGAGAAAAAAGCAGTCTTCTACTCTGCTGTGTTTCCTATAGGGTCCGAACAGTGAGCTTGCTCAGAGCAAAAGAACTGTGCTTCCTACACACACGGGCCACATCTAGTTCAAATCTGCTTAGGAAACTGACAAGAACAGTAGCTCCTCTTCAGTCCAATGCACTGCACTTGCTTGGAACAGACGCGAGTGCTATTTGCACTGTGTATGGCAATTGGAGCACTATAGTGACCCTTCTTACCAGAAAACAACTCTTGCTTGTAGGACCAGAAACTGCATGTGATTCAACTCAATTTAGGACTGGAAAACAAACGCTAGCTCACCTTAGAAGAAACACACTCTGCTTTTGAGAAAAGAGCACTCTTCTACTCTACTGTGTTTCCTATAGGGCCAGAACAGTAGGCTTCCTCAGAACAAAAGAACTGTGTTTCCTACACACACAAGATATATCTAGTTCAAATTTGCTTAGAAAACTGACAATAACAGTAGATCCCCTTGAGTCTAATACACTGTACATGCTGGGAACAGACGCGAGTGCTATTTGCCCTGTGTATGGCAATGGGAGCACAATAGTGACTCTTCTTACCAGAAAACAACTCTTGCTCATAGGACCAAAAACTGCATGTTATTCAACTCCATTTCTGACTGGGAAACAAACACTAGATCGCC
The DNA here is from genome assembly GCF_949786415.1 of Peromyscus eremicus. NCBI lineage: Eukaryota > Metazoa > Chordata > Mammalia > Rodentia > Cricetidae > Peromyscus > Peromyscus eremicus. Next base: position 120,114 of record NW_026735084.1, read on the forward strand.
TTACAAGAAACACACTCTGCTTTTGAGAAAAGATCACTCTTCTACTCTACTGTGTTTTCTATGTCGTTCGAACAGTGTGCTGGCTCAGAACAAAAGAACTGTGCTTCCTACACACACGGGCCATATCTAGTTCAACTCTGCTTAGGAAACTGACAAAAACAGTAGCTCCTCTTCAGTCCAATGCACTGTACTTGCTTGGAACAGACACGAGTGCTATTTGCACTGTGTATGGCAATGGGAGCGCAATAGTGACTCTTCTTACCAGAAAACAACTCTTGCTCGTAGGACCAGAAACTGCATGGGATTCAACTTCATTTAGGACTGGGAAACAAACGCTCGCTCGCCTTACAAGAAACACACTCTGCTTTTGAGAAAAGAGCACCCTTCTACTCTACTGTGTTTACTATAGGGCCAGAACAGTAGGCTTGCTCAGAACAATGAACTGTGCTTCCTACACACATGGGACATATCTAGTTCAACTTTGCTTAGGAAACTGACAAGAACAGTAGATCATTTTCAGTCCCATACACTGTACATGCTGGGAACAGACGCGAGTGCTATTTGCCCTGTGTATGGCAATGGGAGCGCAATAGTGACTCTTCTTACCAGAAAACAACTCTTGCTTGTAGGACCAAAAACTGCATGTGATTCAACTCCATTTAGGACTGGGAAACATACGCTCGCTTGCCTTACAAGAAACACACTCTGCTTTTGAGAAAAGAGCACTGTTCTACTCTACTGTGTTTCCAATAGTGCCAGAAGAGTGAGCTTGCTCAGAACAAAAGAAATGTGCTTCCTACACACGGGCCATATCTAGTTCAACTCTGCTTAGGAAACTGACAAGAACAGTAGCTCCTCTTCAGTCCAATACACTGTATTGCTGGAAACAGGGGAGAGTGCTATTTGCACTGTGAATGGCAATGGGATCACCATAGTGACTCTTCTTACCAGAAAACAACTCTTGCTCGTAGGACCAAAAACTGCATGTGATTCAACTCCATTTCTGACTGGGAAACAAACGCTAGCTCACCTTACAAGAAACACAATCTGCTTTTGAGAAAAGAGCACTCTTCTACTGTACTGTGTTTTATATAGTGCCAGAATAGTGAGCTTGCTCAGAACAAAAGAACTGTGCTTCCTACACACACGGGACATATTTAGTTCAACTTTGCTTAGGAAACTGACAAGAACAGTAGATCGTTTTCAGTCCAATACACAGTACATGCTGGGAACAGACGCGAGTGCTCTTTGCCCTGTGTATGGCAATGGGAGCACAATAGTGACCATTCTTACCAGAAAACAACTCTTGCTTGTAGGACCAGAAACTGCATGTGATTCAACTCCATTTAGGAGTGGGAAACAAACGCTACCTCGCCTTAGAAGAAACACACTCTGCTTTTGAGAAAAGAGCACTCTTCTACTCTACTGTGTTTCCTATAGGGCCAGAACAGTAGGCTTGCTCAGAACAAAAGAACTGTGCTTCCTACACACACAAGACATATCTAGTTCAACTTTGCTTAGAAAACTGACAATAACAGTAGATACCCTTGAGTCTAATACACTGTACATGCTGGGAACAGACGCGATTGCTATTTGCCCTGTGTATGACAATGGGAGCGCAAAAGTGACTCTTCATACCAGAAAATAACTCTTGCTCGTAGGACCAGAAACTGCATGGGATTCAACTCCATGTAGGACTGGGAAACAAACACTAACTCGCCATAAAAGAAACACACTCTGCTTTCGCGAAAATAGCACTCTTCTTCTCTACTGTGTTTCCTATAGTGCCAGAAGAGTGAGCTTGCTCAGAACAAAAGAACTGTGCTTCCTACACACGGTCCATATCTAGTTCAACTCTGCTTAGGAAACTGACAAGAACAGTAGCTTCTCTTCAGTCCAATACACTGTACTTGCTGGGAACAGAGGAGAGTGCTATTTGCACTGTGAATGGCAATGGTAGCACAATAGTGACTCTTCTTACCAGAAAACATCTTTTGCTCGTAGGATCAAAAACTGCATGTGATTCAACTCCATTTAGGACTCAGAAACAAACACTAGCTCGCCTTACAAGAAACAAACTCTGCTTTTGAGAAAAGAGCTCTCTTCTACTCTACTGTGTTTCCTATTGGGCCAGAATAGTGAGCTTGCTCAGAACAAAAGAACTGTGCTTCCTACACACACGAACATATCTAGTTCAACTCTGCTTAGGAAACTGACAAGAACAGTAGCTCCTCTTCAGTCCAATACACTGTACTTGCTGGGAACAGAGGAGAGTGCTATTTGCACTGTGAATGTCAATGGTAGCACAATAGTGACTCTTCTTACCAGAAAATATCTTTTGCTCATAGGACCAAAACCTGCAAGTGATTCAACTCCATTTAGGACTAGGAAACAAACACTAGCTCGACTTACAAGAAACAAACTCCGCTATTGAGAAAATAGCTCTGTTCTACTCTACTGTGTTTCCTATAGGGCCAGAACAGTGAGCTTGCTCAGAACAAAAAACTGTGCTTCCTACACACGGGCCATATCTAGTTCAACTCTGCTTAGGAAACTGACAAGAACAGTAGATCCTCTTCTGTCCAATAAACTGTACTTGATGGGAACAGACGCGAGTGCTATTTGCACTGTGTATGGCAAAGGGAGCTCAATAGTGACTCTTCTTACCAGAAAACAACTTTTGCTCGTAGGACCAAAAACTGCATGTGATTCAACTCCATTTAGGACTGGGAAACAAACGCTTGCTCGCCTTACAAGAAACACACTTTGCTTTTGAGAAAAGAGCACTCTTCTACTCTACTGTGTTTAATATAGAGCCAGAACAGTGAGCTTGCTCAGAAAAAAAAGAACTGTCCTTCTACACACACGGGCCATATCTAGTTCAACTCTGCTTAGGAAACTGACAAGTACAGTAGCTCCACTTCAGTCCAATACACTGTACTTGCTGGGAACAGACACCAATGCTATTTGCACTGTGTATGGCAATGGGAGCGCAATAGTGACTCTTCTTACCAGAAAACAACTCTTCCTCATAGGACCAGAAACTGCATGGGATTCAACTCCATTTAGAATTGGGAAACAAATGCTAGCTCGCCTTACAAGAAACACACTCTGCTTTTGAGAAAAGAGCACTCTTCTACTCTACTGTGTTTCCTATGGGGTCCGAACAGTGAGGTTGCTCAGAACAAAAGAACTGTGTTTCCTACACACACGGGCCCTATCTAGTTCAACTCTGCTTAGGAAACTGACAAGAACAGTAGCTCCTCTTCAGTCCAATACACTGTACTTGCTGGGAACAGACGCGAGTGCTATATGCACTGTGTATGGCAATGGGAGAGCAATAGTGACTCTTCTTACCAGAAAACAACTCTTGCTTGTAAGACCAGAAACTGCATGGGATTCAACTCAATTTAGGACTGGGAAACAAACGCTACCTCGCCTTACAAGAAACACACTCTGCTTTTGAGAAAAGAGCACTCTTCTACTCTAATGTGTTTCCTATAGGGCAAGAACAGTAGGCTTGCTCAGAACAAAAGAACTGTGCTTCATACACACGGGACATATCTAGTTCAACTTTGCTTAGGAAACTGACAATAACAGTAGATCCTCTTCAGTCCAATACACTGTACATGCTGGGAACAGATGCGAGTGCTATTTGCCCTGTGTATGGCAATGGGAGCGCAATAGTGACTCTTCTTACCAGAAAACAACTCTTGCTCATAGGACCAAAAACTGCATGTGATTCAACTCCATTTCTGACTGGGAAACAAACACTAGATCGCCTTAGAAGAAACACACTCTGCTTTTGAGAAAAGAGCACTCTTCTACTCTACTGTGTTTCCTATGGGGTCTGAACACTGTGCTTGCTCAGAACAAAAGAACTGTGCTTCCTACACACACAGGCCATACCTAGTTCAACTCTGCTTAGGAAACTTACAAGAACAGTAGCTCCTCTTCAGTCTAATGCACTGTACTTGCTTGGAACAGACGTGAGTGCTATTTGCCCTGTGTATGGCAATGGGAGCGCAATAGTGACTCTTCTTACCAGAAAACAACTCTTGCTCAATCTACCAGAAACTGCATGTGATTCAACTCCATTTAGGACTGGGAAACAAATGCTAGCTCGCCTTTCAAGAAACACACTCTGCTTTTGAGAAAAGGGCACTCTTCTACTCTACTGTGTTTCCTATAGTGCCAGAAGAGTGAGCTTGCTCAGAACAAAAGAACTGTGCTTCCTACACACTCGGGCCATATCTAGTTCAACTCTGCTTAGGAAACTGACAAGAACAGTAGATCCTCTTCAGTCCAATACACTCTACATGCTGGGAACAGGCGCCAGTGCTATTTTCCCAGTGTATGACAAAGGGAGCGCAATAGTGTCTCTTCTTACCAGAAAACAACTCTTGCTCATAGGATCAGAAACTGCATGAGGTTCAACTCCATTTAGGACTGGGACACAAACGCTAGCTCGCTATACAAGAAACACACTCTGCTTTTGAGAAAAGAGCACTCTTCTACTCTACAGTGTTTCCTATGTGGTCCGAACAGTGAGCTTGCTCAGAACAAAAGAACTTTGCTTCCTACACACATGGGCCATATCTAGTTTAACTCTACTTAGGAAACTGACAGGAAGAGTAGCTCCTCCTCAGTTCAATACACTGTACTTGCTGGGAACAGACGCGAGTGCTATATGCACTGTGTATGGCAATGGGAGCACAATAGTGACTCTTCTTACTGGAAAAAAACTTTTGCTTGTAGGACCAGAAACTGCATGTGATTCAACTCCACTTAGGACTGGGAAACAAACGCTAGCTCGCCTTACAAGAAACACACTCTGCCTTTGGGAAAAGAGCACTCTTCTACTCTACTGTATTTCCTATAGGGCCAGAACAGTGAGCTTGTTCAGAACAAAAGAACTGTGCTTCCTACGCAAACGAACATATCTATTTCAACTCTGCTTAGGAAACAGACAAGAACAGTAGATCCTCCTCAGTCCAATAAACTGTATATGCTGGGAACAGACGCGAGTGCTATTTCCACTGTGTATGGCAAAGGGAGCGCAATAGTGACTTTCCTTTCCAGAAAACATCTCTTGCTCGTAGGATCAAAAACTGCATGTGATGCAAATCCATTTAGGACTGGGAACCAATCGCTAGCTCACCTTACAAGAAACACACTCTGCTTTTGAGAAAAGAGCACTCTTCTTCTCTACTGTTTATCTGATAGGGCCAGAAGAGTGGGCTTGCTAAGAACAAAAGAACTGTGCTTCTTACACACACGGGCCATATCTAGTTCAATTCTGCTTAGAAAGCTGACAAGAACAGTAGCTCCTCTTCTGTCCAATACACTCTTCTTGGTGAGAACAGACGCAAGTGCTATTTGCACTGTGTATGGCAATGGGAGTGCAATACTAACTCTTCTTACCAGAAAACAACTCTTGCTCACAGGACCCGAAACTGCATGCGATTCAACTCCATTTAGGACTGGGAAACAAACGCTAGCTCGCCTTACAAGAAATACACTCTGCTTTTGAGAAAAGAGCACTCTTCTACTCTACTGTGTTTCCTATAGGGCCAGAACAGTGAGCTTGCTCAGAAAAAAAGAACTGTGCTTCCTACACACACGAACATATCTAGTTCAACTCTGCTTAGGAAACTGACAAGAACAGTAGATCCTCTTCAGTCGAATACACTGTACATGCTGGGAGCAGACCCAGTGCTATTTGCACTGTGTATGTCAAGGGGAGCTCAATAGTGACTTTCCTTACCAGAAAACAACTCTTGCTCGTAGGACCAGAAACTGCATGTGATTCAACTCCATTTAGGACTGGGAAACAAACGCTAGCTTGCCTGACAAGAAACACACTCTGCTTTTGAGAAAAGAGCACTCTTCTACTCTACTGTGTTTCCTATAGGGCCAGAACAGTGAGCTTGCTCAAAAGAAAAGAACTGTGCTTTCTACACACACGGGCCATTTCTAGTTCAACTCTGCTTACGAAACTGACAAGAACAGTAGATCCTCTTCAGTCCAATATACTGTCATGCTGGGAACAGACGACAGTGCTATTTGCCCTGTGTATGACAAAGGGAGTGCAATAGTGACTCTTCTTACCAGAAAACAACTCTTGCTCATAGGACCAGAAACTGCATGTGATTCAACTCCATTTAGGACTGGGACACAAACGCTAGCTCGCCTTACAAGAAACCCACTCTGCTTTTGAGAAAAGAGCACTCTTCTACACTACTGTGTTTCCTATAGGGCCAGAACAGTGAGCTTGCTCAGAACAAAAGACCTGTGCTTCCTACACACACGAACATATTTAGTTCAACTCTGCTTAGGAAACTGACAAGAACAGTAGATCCTCTTCAGTCGAATACACTGTACATGCTGGGAATAGATGCCAGGTCTATTTGCACTGTGTATGGCAAAGGGAGCACAATAATGACTCTTCTTACCGGAAAACAACTCTTGCTCGTAGGACCAAAAACTGCATGTGATTCAACTCCATTTCTGACTGGGAAACAAACACTAGATCGCCTTACAAGAAACACACTCTGCTTTTGAGAAAAGAGTACTCTTCTACTATCCTGTGTTTCCTATGGTGTCCGAACAGTGTGCTTGCTCAGAACAGAAGAACTGTGCTTCCTACACACACGGGCCATATCTAGTTCAACTCTGCTTAGGAAACTGACAAGAACAGTAGCTCCTCTTCTGTCCAATACACTGTACTTGCTGGGAACAGACGTTAGTGCTATTTGCACTGTGTGTGGCAATGGGAGGGCAATAGTGACTCTTCTTACCAGAAAACAATTCTTGCTCATAGGACCAGAAACTGCATGTGATTCAACTCCATTTAGGACTGGGAAACAAAGGCTAGATTGCCTTACAAGAGATACACTCTGCTTTTGAGAAAAGAGCACTCTTCTACTCTACTGTGTTTCCTATAGGGCCAGAACAGTAGGCTTGCTCAGAACAAAAGAACTGTGCTTCCTACACACACAAGACATATCTAGTTTAAGTTTGCTTAGGAAACTGACAATAATAGTAGATCCTCTTCAGTCTAATACAGTGTACATGCTGGGAACAGACGCGAGTGCTATTTGCCCTGTGTATGGCAATGGGAGCGCAATAGTGACTCTTCTTACCAGAAAACAACTCTTGTTTGTAGGAGTAGAAACCGCATGTGATTCAACTCCATTTCAGACTGGGAAACAAACGCTAGCTCACCTTACAAGAAACATACTCTGCCTTTGAGAAAAGAGCACTCTTCTACTCTACTGTGTTTCTATAGGGCCAGAACAGTGAGCTTGCTCAGAACAAAAGAACTGTGCTCCTACACACACGGGCCATATCTAGTTCAACTCTGCTTAGGAAACTGACAAGAACAGTAGCTTCTCTTCAGTCCAATACACTGTACTTGCAGAGAACAGACGCAAGTGCTATTTGCCCTGTGTATAGCAATGGAGCACAATAGTGACTCTTCTTACCAGAAAACAACTCTTGCTTTTAGGATCAAAAACTGCATGTGATTCAACTCCATTTAGGACTGGTAAACAAACGCTAGCTCGCCTTACAAGAAACACAATCTGCTTTTGAGAAAAGAGCACTCTTCTACTCTACTGTGTTTTATATAGTGCCAGAACAGTGAGCTTGCTCAGAACAAAAGAACTGTGCTTCCTACACACACGGGCCATATCTAGTTCAACTCTGCTTAGAAAACTGACAAGAACAGTAGATCCTCTTCAGTCCAATACACTCTAGTTGCTGAGAACAGACGCAAGGGCTATTTGCACTGTGTATAGCACTGGGAGCGCAATAGTGACTCTTCTTACCAGAAAACAACTCTTGCTTGTAGGACCAGAAACTGCATGTGATTCAACTTCATTTAGGACTGGGAAACAAACGCTAGCTCGCCTTAGAAGAAACACACTCTGCTTTTGAGAAAAGAGCACTCTTCTACTCTACTGTGTTTCCTATAGGTCCAGAACAGTAGGTTTGCTCAGAACAAAAGAACTGTGCTTCCTACACACACGGGACATATTTAGTTCAACTTTGCTTAGGAAACTGACAAGAACAGTAGATCGTTTTCAGTCCAATACACTGTACATGCTGGGAACAGACGCGAGTGCTATTTGCCCTGTGTATGGCAATGGGAGCACAATAGTGACCATTCTTACCAGAAAACAACTCTTGCTTGTAGGATCAGAAACTGCATGTGACTCAACTCCATTTAGGAGTGGGAAACAAACGCTAGCTCGCCTTATAAGAAACACACTCTGCTTTTGAGAAAAGAGCACTCTTCTACTCTACTGTGTTTCCTATAGGGGCTGAACAGTAGGCTTGCTCAGAACAAAAGAACTGTGCTTCCTACACACACAAGACATATCTAGTTCAACTTTGCTTAGAAAACTGACAAGAACAGTAGATACCCTTGAGTCTAATACACTGTACATGCTGGGAACAGACGCGATTGCTATTTGCCCTGTGTATGGCATTGGGAGCGCAATAGTGATTCTTATTACCAGAAAACAACTCTTGCTTGTAGGACTAGAAACTGATGTGATTCAACTCCATTTAGGACTGGGAAACAAACGCTAGCTTCCTTACAAGAAACACACTCTGCTTTTGAGAAAAGAGCACTCTTCTACTCTACTGTGTTTCCCTTGGGGTTCGAACAGTGTGCTGGCTCAGAACAAAACCTGTGCTTCCTACACACACGGGCCATATCTAGTTCAACTCTGCTTAGGAAACTGACAAGAACAGTAGCTCCTCTTCAGTCCAATAACTGTACTTGCTTGGAACAGACGGGAGTGCTATTTGCACTGTGTATGGCAATGGGAGCGCAATAGTGACTCTTCTTACCAGAAAACAACTCTTGCTTTTAGGACCAGAAACTGCATGTGATTCAACTTCATTTAGTACTGGGAAACAAAGGCTAACTTGCCTTACAAGAAACACACTCTGCTTTGGAGAAAAGAGCACTCTTCTACTCTACTGTGTTTCCTATAGTGCCAGAACAGTAGGCTTGCTCAGAACACAAGAACTGTGCTTCCTACACACACGGGCCATATCTAGTTCAACTCTGCTTAGGAAACTGACAAGAACAGTAGCTCCACTTTAATCCAATACACTGTACTTGCTGGGAACACACGCGAGTGCTACTTGCCCTGTGTATGGCAATCGGAGCGCAATAGTGACTCTTCTTACCAGAAAACAACTCTTGCTCGTAGGACCAGATACTGCATGGGATTCAACTCCATGTAGGACTGGGAAACAAACACTAACTCGCCTTAAAAGAAACACACTCTGATTTTGAGAAAATAGCACTCTTCTTCTCTACTGTGTTTCCTATAGTGCCAGAAGAGTGAGCTTGCTCAGAACAAAAGAACTGTGCTTCCTCCACATGGTCCATATCTAGTTCAACTCTGCTTAGGAAACTGACAAGAACAGTAGCTCCTCTTCAGTCCAATACACTGTACTTGCTGGGAACAGACGCGAGTGCTATTTGCACTGTGTATGGCAATGGGATCACAATAGTGACTCTTCTTACCAGAAAACAACTCTTGCTCGTAGGACCAAAAACTGCATGTGATTCAACTCCATTTAGGACTGGGAAACAAACGCTTGCTCGCCTTATAAGAAACACACTCTACTTTTGAGAAAAGAGCACTCTTCTACTCTACAGTGTTTCCTATGGGGTCCAAACAGTGTGCTCGCTCAGAACAAAAGAACTGGGCTCTCTATACACGGGCAATTTCTAGTTCAACTCTTCTTAGGAAACTGACAAGAACAGTAGCTCCTCTTCAGTCCAATGCACTGTACCTGCTTGGAACAGACATGAGTGCTATTTGCACTGTGTATGGCAATGGGAGCGCAATAGTGACTCTTCCTACCCGAAAAAAACTCATGATCATAGGACCAGAAACTGCATGTGATTCAACTCTATTTAGGACTGGGAAAAAACGCGAGCTCGGCTTACAAGACAACACTCTGCTTTTGGGAAAAATGTACTCTTCTACTCTACGGTGTTTCCTAAGGGGTCCGAACAGTGAGCTTGCTCAGAACAAAAGAACTGTGCTTCCTATGCACACGAACATATCTAGTTCAACTCTGCTTGGGAAACTGACAAGAACAGTAGATCCTCTTCAGTCCAATGCACTGTACATGCTGGGAACAGACGCAAGTGCTATTTCCACTGTGTATGGCAAAGGGAGCGCAATAGTGACTTTCCTTACCAGAAAACATCTCTTGCTCGTAGGATCAAAAACTGCATGTGATTCAACTCCATTTAGGACTGGGAACCAATAGCTAGCTCACCTTACAAGACACACTCTCTGTTTTTGAGAAAAGAGCACTCTTCTTCTCTACTGTTTTTCTGATAGGGCCAGAAGAGTGGGCTTGCTAAGAACAAAAGAACTGTGCTTCCTACACACACGGGCCATATCTAGTTCAACTCTGCTTAGAAAGCTGACAAGAACAGTAGCTCCTCTTCTGTCCAATACACTCTACTTGGTGAGAACAGACGCAAGTGCTATTTGCACTGTGTATGGCAATGGGAGCGCAATACTAACTCTTCTTAACAGAAAACAACTCTTGCTCACAGGACCCGAAACTGCATGTGATTCAACTCCATTTAGGACTGGGAAACAAACGCTAGCTCGCCTTACAAGAAACACACTCTGCTTTTGAGAAAAGAGCACTCTTCTACTCTACTGTATTTCCTATAAAGCCAGAACAGTGAGCTTGCTCAGAACAAAAGAACTGTGCTTCCTACACACACGAACATATCTAGTTCAACTCTGCTTAGGAAACGGACAAGAACAGTAGGTCCTCTTCAGTCGAATACACTGTACATGCTGGGAACAGACACCAGTGCTATTTGCACTGTGTATGTCAAAGGGAGCTCAATAGTGACTTTCCTTACCAGAAAACAACTCTTGCTCGTAGGACGAGAAACTGCATGTGATTCAACTCCATTTAGGACTGGGAAACAAACGCTAGCTCGCCTGACAAGAAACACACTCTGCTTTTGAAAATAGATCACTCTTCCACTCTACTGTGTTTCCTATAGGGCCAGAACAGTGAGCGTGCTCAAAACAAAAGAACTGTGCTTTTTACACACACGGGCCATTTCTAGTTCAACTCTGCTTAGGAAACTGACAAGAAGAGTAGATCCTCTTCAATCCAATATACTGTCATGCTGGGAACAGACGCCAGTGCTATTTGCCCTGTGTATGACAAAGGGAGCACAATAGTGACTCTTCTTACCAGAAAACAACTCTTGCTCATAGGACCAGAAACTGCATGTGATTCAACTCCATTTAGGACTGGGAAACAAACGCTAGCTCGCCTTACAAGAAACACACTCTGCTTTTGAGAAAAGAGCACTCTTCTACTCTACTGTATTTCCTATAAAGCCAGAACAGTGAGCTTGCTCAGAACAAAAGAACTGTGCTTCCTACACACACGAACATATCTAGTTCAACTCTGCTTAGGAAACGGACAAGAACAGTAGGTCCTCTTCAGTCGAATACACTGTACATGCTGGGAACAGACACCAGTGCTATTTGCACTGTGTATGTCAAAGGGAGCTCAATAGTGACTTTCCTTACCAGAAAACAACTCTTGCTCGTAGGACGAGAAACTGCATGTGATTCAACTCCATTTAGGACTGGGAAACAAACGCTAGCTCGCCTGACAAGAAACACACTCTGCTTTTGAAAATAGATCACTCTTCCACTCTACTGTGTTTCCTATAGGGCCAGAACAGTGAGCTTGCTCAAAACAAAAGAACTGTGCTTTTTACACACACGGGCCATTTCTAGTTCAACTCTGCTTAGGAAACTGACAAGAAGAGTAGATCCTCTTCAATCCAATATACTGTCATGCTGGGAACAGACGCCAGTGCTATTTGCCCTGTGTATGACAAAGGGAGCACAATAGTGACTCTTCTTACCAGAAAACAACTCTTGCTCATAGGACCAGAAACTGCATGTGATTCAACTCCATTTAGGACTGGGAAACAAACACTAGATCGCCTTACAAGAAACACACTCTGCTTTTGAGAAAAGAGCACTCTTCTACACTACTGTGTTTCCTATAGGGCCAGAACAGTAGGCTTGCTCAGAACAAAAGAACTGTGCTTCCTACACACACGGGCCATATCTAGTTCAACTTTGCTTAGGAAACTGACAAGAACAGTAGATCCTCTTCAGTCCAATACACTGTACATGCTGGGAACAGATGCGAGTGCTATTTGCCCTGTGTATGGCAATGGGAGCACAATAGTGACTCTTCTTACCGGAAAACAACTCTTGCTTGTAGGACCAGAAACTGCATGTGATTCAAATCCAATTAGGACTGGGAAACAAATGCTATCTCGCCTTACAAGAAACAAAATCTGCTTTTGAGAAAAGAGCACTCTTCTACTCTACTGTGTTTTATATAGAGCCAGAACAGTGAGCTTGCTCAGAACAAAAGAGCTGTGCTTCCTACACACACGGGCCATATCTAGTTCAACTCTGCTTAGAAAACTGACAAGAACAGTAGCTCCTCTTCAGTCCAATACACTCTACTTGCTGAGAACAGACGCAAGGGCTATTTGCACTGTGTATGGCACTGGGAGCACAATAGTGACTCTTCTTACCAGAAAACAACTCTTGCTTGTAGGACCAGAAACTGCATGTGATTCAACTTCATTTAGGACTGGGAAACAGACGCTAGCTCGCCTTAGAAGAAACACACTCTGCTTTTGAGAAAAGAGCACTCTTCTACTCTACTGTGTTTCCTATAGGGCCAGAACAGTAGGCTTGCTCAGAACAAAAGAACTGTGCTTCCTACACACACGGGACATATTTAGTTCAACTTTGCTTAGGAAACTGACAAGAACAGTAGATCGTTTTCAGTCCAATACACTGTACATGCTGGGAACAGACGCGAGTGCTATTTGCCCTGTGTATGGCAATGGGAGCACAATAGTGACCATTCTTACCAGAAAACAGCTCTTGCTTGTAGGACCAGAAACTGCATGTGATTCAACTCCATTTAGGAGTGGGAAACAAACGCTAGCTCGCCTTAGAAGAAACACACTCTGCTTTTGAGAAAAGAGCACTCTTCTACTCTACTGTGTTTCCTATAGGGCCAGAACAGTAGGCTTGCTCAGAACAAAAGAACTGTGCTTCCTACACACACAAGACATATCTAGTTCAACTTTGCTTAGAAAACTGACAATAACAGTAGATACCCTTGAGTCTAATACACTCTACATGCTAGGAACAGACGCGATTGCTATTTGCCCTGTGTATGGCAAAGGGAGCACAATAGTGAATCTTATTACCAGAAAACAACTCTTGCTTGTAGGACTAGAAACTGCATGTGATTCAACTCCATTTAGGACTGGGAAACAAACGCTAGCTTGCCTTACAAGAAACACACTCTGCTTTTGATAAAAGAGCACTCTTCTACTCCACTGTTTTTCCTTTGGGGTTCGAACAGTGTGCTGGCTCAGAACAAGAGAACTGTGCTTCCTACACACACGGGCCATATCTAGTTCAACTCTGCTTAGGAAACTGACAAGAACAGTAGCTCCTCTTCAGTCCAATGCACTGTACTTGCTTGGAACAGACGCGATTGCTATTTGCCCTGTGTATGGCAATGGGAGCGCAATAGTGACTCTTCTTACCAGGAAACAACTCTTGCTCGTAGGACCAGAAACTGCATGGGATTCAACTCCATGTAGGACTGGGAAACAAACACTAACTCGCCTTAAAAGAAACACTCTTTGATTTTGAGAAAATAGCACTCTTCTTCTCTACTGTGTTTCCTATAGTGCCAGAAGAGTGAGCTTGCTCAGAACAAAAGAACTGTGCTTCCTCCACACGGTCCATATCTAGTTCAACTCTGCTTAGGAAACTGACAAGAACAGTAGCTCCTCTTCAGTCCAATACACTGTACTTCCTGGGAACAGAGGAGAGTGCTATTTGCACTGTGAATGTCAATGGTAGCACAATAGTGACTCTTGTTACCAAAAAATATCTTTTGCTCATAGGACCAAAAACTGCAAGTGATTCAACTCCATTTAGGACTAGGAAACAAACACTAGCTCGGCTTACAAGAAACACACTCTGCTTTTGAGAAAAGAGCACTCTTCTACTCTACTGTGTTTACTATAGTGCCAGAAGAGTTAGCTTGCTCAGAACAAAAGAACTGTGCTTCCTACACACACGGGCTATATCTAGTTCAATTCTGCTTAGGAAACTGAAAAGAACAGTAGCTCCTCTTCAGTCCAATACACTGTACTTGCTGGGAACAGACGCAACAGCTATTTTGCAATGTGTATGGCAATGGGAGCGCCATAGTGACTCTTCTTAACAGAAAACTACTCTTGCTAGTAGGACCAGAACCTGCATGTGATTCAACTCCATTAAGGACTGGGAAACAAACGCTAGCTCGCCTTACAAGAAACACAAACTGCTTTTGAGAAAAAAGCACTCTTCTAGTCTACTGTGTTTCCTATGGTGTCCAAAGAGTAAGCTTGCTCAGAACAAAAGAACTGTGCTTCCTACACACACGGGCCATATCTAGTTCAACTTTGCTTAGGAAACTGACAAGAACAGTAGATCCTCTTCAGTCCAATACACTGTACATGCTAGGAACAGACGAGAGGGCTATTTGCCCTATGTATGGCAAAGGCAGCTCAATGGTGACTCTTCTTACCAGAAAACAACTCTTGCTTGTAGGACCAGAAACTGCATGTGATTCAACTCGATTTAGGACTGGGAAACAAACACTAGCTCGCCTTAGAAGAAACACACTCTGCTTTTGAGAAAAGAGCACTCTTCTACTCTACTGTGTTTCCTATAGGGCCAGAACAGTGAGCTTGCTCAGAACAAAAGAACTGTGCTTCCTACACACCCGGGCCATATCTAGTTCAACTCTGCTTAGGAAACTGACAAGAACAGTAGATCCTCTTCAGTCCAATACACTCTAAATGCTGGGAACAGGCGCCAGTGCTATTTTCCCTGTGTATGACAAAGGGAGCGCAATAGTGACTCTTCTTACCAGAAAACAACTCTTGCTTGTAGGACCAGAAACTGTATGTGATTCAACTCCATTTAGGACTGAGAAACAAACATTAGCTCGCATTACAAGAAACACACTCTGCTTTTGAGAAAAGAGCACTCTTCTACTCTACTGTGTTTCCTATAGGGCCAGAACAGTGAGCTTGCTCAGAACAAAAGAACTGTGCTTCCTAAACACACGGGCCATATCTAGTTCAACTCTGCTTATTAAACTGACAAGAACAGTAGATCCTCTTCAGTCCAATACACTGTACAGGCTGGGAACAGACGCCAGTGCTATTTGCCCTGTTTATGACAAAGGGAGCGCAGTAGTGACTATTCTTACCAGAAAACAACTCTTGCTCATAGGATCAGAAACTGCCTGTGATTCTACTCCATTTAGGACTGGGACACAAACGCTAGCTCGCCATACAAGAAACACACTCTGTTTTGAGAAAAGAGCACTCTTCTACTGTACTGTTTCCTATGGGGTCCGAACAGTGAGCTTGCTCAGAACAAAGAAAGGTGCTTCCCACACACACAGGCCATATCTAGTTCAACTCTGCTTAGGAAACTGACAAGAACAGTAGCTCCTCTTCTGTCCAATACACTGTACTTGCTGGGTAGAGATGCCAATGCTATTTGCACTGTGTATGGCAATAAGAGCTCAATAGTGACTCTTCCTACCAGAAAAAAACTCTTGATCATAGGACCAGAAACTGCATTTGATTCAACTCCACTTAGGACTGGGAAACAAACGCTAGATCACCTTACAAGAAACACACTCTGCTTTTGGGAAAAGAGCACTCTTCTACTCTACTGTGTTTCCTATACGGCCAGAACAGTGAGCTTGTTCAGAACAAAAGAACTGTGCTTCGTACACACACGGGCTATATCTAGTTCAATTCTGCTTAGGAAACTGACAAGAACAGTAGCTCCTCTTCAGTCCAATACACTGTACTTGCTGGGAACAGACGCGACAGCTATTTTGCAATGTGTATGGCAATGGGAGCGCCATAGTGACTCTTCTTAACAGAAAACTACTCTTGCTAGTAGGACCAGAACCTGCATGTGATTCAACTCCATTTAGGACTGGGAAACAAACGCTAGCTCGCCTTAGAAGAAACACACTCTGCTTTTGAGAAAAGAGCACTCTTCTACTCTACTGTGTTTCCTATGGTGTCCAAACAGTGAGCTTGCTCAGAACAAAAGAACTGTGCTTCCTACACACACGGGCCATGTCTAGTTCAACTTTGCTTAGGAAACTGACAAGAACAGTAGATCCTCTTCAGTCCAATACACTGTACATGCTAGGAACAGACGCGAGTGCTATTTGCCCTGTGTATGGCAATGGGAGCTCAATGGTGACTCTTCTTACCAGAAAACAACTCTTGCTTGTAGGACCAGAAACTGCATGGGATTCAACTCGATTTAGGACTGGGAAACAAACACTAGCTGGCCTTAGAAGAAACACACTCTGCTTTTGAGAAAAGAGCACTCTTCTACTCTACTGTGTTTCCTATAGGGCCAGAACAGTGAGCTTGCTCAGAACAAAAGAACTGTGCCTCCTACACACCCGGGCCATATCTAGTTCAACTCTGCTTAGGAAACTGACAAGAACAGTAGATCCTCTTCAGTCCAATACACTCTAAATGCTGGGAACAGGCGCCAGTGCTATTTTCCCTGTGTATGACAAAGGGAGCGCAATAGTGACTCTTCTTACCAGAAAACAACTCTTGCTTGTAGGACCAGAAACTGTATGTGATTCAACTCCATTTAGGACTGAGAAACAAACATTAGCTCGCATTACAAGAAACACACTCTGCTTTTGAGAAAAGAGCACTCTTCTACTCTACTGTGTTTCCTATAGGGCCAGAACAGTGAGCTTGCTCAGAACAAAAGAACTGTGCTTCCTAAACACACGGGCCATATCTAGTTCAACTCTGCTTATTAAACTGATAAGAACAGTAGATCCTCTTCAGTCCAATACACTGTACAGGCTGGGAACAGACAGCAGTGGTATTTGCCCTGTTTATGACAAAGGGAGCGCAATAGTGACTATTCTTACCAGAAAACAACTCTTGCTCATAGGATCAGAAACTGCCTGTGATTCAACTCCATTTAGGACTGGGACACAAACGCTAGCTCGCCATACAAGAAACACACTCTGTTTTGATAAAAGAGCACTCTTCTACTGTACTTTTTCCTATGGGGTCCGAACAGTGAGCTTGCTCAGAACAAAGAAAGGTGCTTCCCACACACAGGCCATATCTAGTTCAACTCTGCTTAGGAAACTGACAAGAACAGTAGCTCCTCTTCTGTCCAATACACTGTACTTGCTGGGTAGAGATGCCAATGCTATTTGCACTGTGTATGGCAATAAGAGCTCAATAGTGACTCTTCCTACAAGAAAAAAACTCTTGATCATAGGACCAGAAACTGCATTTGATTCAACTCCACTTAGGACTGGGAAACAAACGCTAGCTCGCCTTACAAGAAACACACTCTGCTTTTGGGAAAAGAGCACTCTTCTACTCTACTGTGTTTCCTATAGGGCCAGAAGAGTGGGCTTGCTCAGAACAAATGAACTGTACTTCCTACACACACGGGCCATATCTAGTTCAACTCTGCTTAGAAAGCTGACAAGAACAGTAGCTCCTCTTCTGTCCAATACACTCTACTTGCTGAGAACAGACGCAAGTGCTATTTGCACTGTGTATGGCAATGGGAGCGCAATACTGACTCTTCTTACCAGAAAACAACTCTTGCTCGCAGGACCAGAAACTGCATGTGATTGAACTCCATTTAGGACTGGGAAACAAACGCTAGCTCGCGTTACAAGAAACACACTCTGCTTTTGAGAAAAGAGCACTCTTCTACTCTACTCTGTTTCCGAGAGGGCCAGAACAGTGAGCTTGCTCAGAATAAAAGAACTGTCCTTCTACACACACGGGCCATATCTAGTTCAACTCTGCTTAGGAAACTGACAAGAACAGTAGCTCCTCTTCAGTCCAATACACTGTACTTGCTGAGAACAGACTCAAGTGCTATTTGCACTGTGTATGGCATTGGGAGCGCAACAGTGACTCTTCTTATCAAAAAACAATTCTTCCTCGTAGGACCAGAAACTGCATGGGATTCAACTCCATTTTTGACGGGGAAACAAACACTAGCTCGCCTTACTAGAAACACACTCTGCTTTTCAGAAAAGAGCACTCTTCTACTCTACTGTGTTTCTTATGGTATCTGAACAGTGTGCTTGCTCAGAACAAAAGAACTTTGCTTCCTACACACCCGGGCCATATCTAGTTCAACTCTGCTTAGAAAACTGACACGAACAGTAGCTCCTCTTCAGTCCAGTACACGGTACTTGCTGGGAACAGAAGCGAGTGCTATTTGCACTGTGTATGGAAATGGGAGCACAATAGTGACTCTTCTTACCAGAAAACAACTCTTGCTTGTAGGACCAGAAACTTCATGGGATTCAACTCCATGTAGGACTGGAAAACAAACACTAAATCGCCTTACAAGAAACACACTCTGCTTTTGAGAAAAGAGCACTCATCTACTCTACTGTGTTTCCTATAGGGCCAGAACAGTGAGCTTGCTCAGAACAAAATAACTGTGCTTCCTACACACACGGGCCATATCTAGTTCAACTCTGCTTAGGAAACTGACAAGAACAGTAGCTCCTCTTCAGTCCAATACACTCTACTTACTGAGAACAGACGCAACAGCTATTTGCACTGTGTATGGCAATGGGAGCCCAATAGTGACTCTTTTTACCAGAAAACAACTCTTGCTCGTAGAACCAGAAACTGCATGGGATTCAACTCCATTTAGGGCTGGGTAACAAACGCTAGCTCGCCTGACAAGAAACACACTCTGCTTTTGAGAAAAGAGCACTCTTCTACTCTATTGTGTTTCCAACCGGGTCCGAACAGTGAGCTTGCTCAGACAAAGGAACTGTGCTTCCTAGACACACGTGCCATATCTAGTTCAACTTTGCTTAGGAAACTGACAAGAATAGTAGATCCTCTTCAGTCCAATACACTGTACATGCTTGGAACAGACGCCAGTGCTATTTGCCCTGTGTATGGCAATGGGAGCGCAATAGTGACTCTTCTTACCAGAAAACAACTCTAGCTTGTAGGACCAGAAACTGCATGGGATTCAACGCCATTTAGGACTAGGACACAAACGCTAGCTCGCCCTACAAGAAACAAACTCTGCTTTTGAGAAAAGAGCACTCTTCTACTCTACAGTGTTTCCTATGGGGTCCGAACAGTGAGCTTGCTCAGAACAAAAGAACTGTGCTTCCTACACATACCGGCCATATCTAGTTTAACTCTGCTTAGGAAACTGACAAGAACAGTAGCTCCTCCTCAGTCCAATACACTGTATTAGCTGGAAACAGACGCGAGTGCTATTTGCACGGTTTATGTAAATGGGAGCACAATAGTGACTTTCCTTACCAGAAAACAACTCTTGCTCATAGGATCAAAAACTGCATGTGATTCAACTCCATTTATTACTGGGAAACAATCGCTAGATAACCTTACAAGAAACACACTCTGCTTTTGAGAAAAGAGCACTCTTCTACTCTACTGTTTTTCCAATAGGGCCAGAACAGTTACCTTGCTCAGAACAAAAGAACTGAGCTTCCTACACAAACGGGCCATATCTAGTTCAACTCTGCTTAGAAAACTGACAAGAACAGTAGCTCCTCTTCAGTACAATACACTCTACTTGCTGAGAACAGAAGCCAGTTCTATTTGCACTGTGTATGGCAATGGGAGAACAATACTGACTCTTCTTACCAGAAAACAACTTTTCCTCGTAGGAGCCCAAACTGCATGTGGTTCAACTCCATTTCTGACTGGGAAACAAACACTAGCTTGCCTTACAAGAAACATACTCTGCTTTTGAGAAAAGAGCACTCTTCTACTCTACTGTGTTTCCTATGGGTTCCGAACAGTGAGCTTGCTCAGAACAAAAGAACTGTGCTTCCTACACACATGGGTCATATCTAGTTCAACTCTGCTTTGGAAACTGACAAGAACAGTAGATCCTCTTCAGTCCAACAGACTGTACATGCTGGGAACAGACGCCAGTGGTATTTGCCCTGTGTATGACACTGGGAGCACAATAGTGCCTCTTCTTACCAGAAAACAACTCTTGCTCGGAGGACCAGAAACTGCATGTGATTCAACTCCATTTAGGACTGGGAAACAAACACTAGTTCGCCTTACAAGAAACACACTCTGCTTTTGAGAAAAGAGCACTCTTCTACTATCCTGTGTTTCCTATAGGGCCAGAACAGTGAGCTTGCTCAGAACAAAAGAACTGTGCTACCTACACACACGGGCCATATCTAATTCAACTTTGCTTAGGAAACTGACAAGAACAGTAGCTCCTCTTCAGTCCAATACACTGTACTTGCTGGGAACAGACGCGAGTGCTATTTGCACTGTGTATGGCAATGGGAGCACAATAGTGACTCTTCTTACCGAAAACAACTCTTGCTCGAAGGACCAGAAACTGCATGTGATTCAACTCCATTTCTGACTGGGAAACAAACACTAGCTCGCCTTACAAGAAACATACTCTGCTTGAGAAAAGAGCACTCTTCTACTCTAATGTGTTTCCTATGGGTTCTGAACAGTGAGCTTGCTCAGAACAAAAGAACTGTGCTTCCTACACACAAGGGCCATCTCTAGTTCAACTCTGCTTAGAAAACTGAGAAGAACAGTAGCTCCTCTTTTGTCCAATACACTGTACTTGCTGGGAACAGACGCGAGTGCTATTTGCAAGGTTTATGTAAATGGGAGCACAATAGTGACTTTCCTTACCAGAAAACAACTCCTGCTCTTAGGTTCAAAAACTGCATGTGATTCAATTCCATTTATTACTGGGAAACAATCGCTAGATAACCTTACAAGAAACACACTCTGCTTTTGAGAAAAGAGCACTCTTCTACTCTGCAGTTTTTCCAATAGGGCCAGAACAGTTACCTTGCTCAGAACAAAAGAACTGAGCTTCCTCCACAAACGGGCCATATCTAGTTGAACTCTGCTTAAAAAACTGACAAGAACAGTAGCTCCTCTTCAGTCCAATACACTCTACTTGCTGAGAACAGACGCAAGTGCTATTTGCACTGTGTATGGCAATGGGAGCACAATACTTACTCTTCTTACCAGAAAACAACTTTTCCTCGTAGGAGCACAAACTGCATGGGATTCAACTCCATTTAGGACTGGGAAACAAACGCTAGCTCACCTTACAAGAAACACACTCTGCTTTTGAGAAAAGAGCACTCTTCTACTCTACTGTGTTTCCTATAGGGCCAGAACAGTGAGCTTGCTCAGAACAAAAGAACTGTGCGTCCTACACACAAGGGCCATATCTAGTTCAACTTTGCTTAGGAAACTGAAAAGAACAGTAGATCCTCTTCAGTCCAATACACTGTACATGCTGGGAACAGATGCCAGTGCTATTTGCCCTTTGTATGGCAATGGGAGCGCAATAGTGACTCTTCTTACCAGAAAACAACTCTTGCTCGTAGGACCAGAAACTGCATGGGATTCAACTCCATTTAGGACTGGGAAACAAACGCTAGCTCGCCTAACAAGAAACACACTCTGCTTTTGAGAAAAGAGCACTCTTCTACTCTACTGTGTTTCCTATAGGGCCAGAACAGTGAGCTTGCACAGAACAAAAGAACTGTGCTTCCTACACACACGGGCCATATCAAGTTCAACTCTGCTTAGGAAACTGACAAGAACAGTAGATCCTCTTCAGTCCAATACACTGTACATGTTGGGAACAGACGCCAGTGCTATTTGCCCTGTGTATGACAATGGGAGCGCAACAGTGACTCTTCTTACCAGAAAACAACTCTTGCTTGCAGGACCAGAAACTGCATGTGATTCAACTTCGTTTATGACTAGGAAACAATCGCTAGCTCACCTTACAAGAAACACACTCTGCTTTTGAGAAAAGAGCACTCTTCTACTCTACTGTTTTTCCAATAGGTCCAGAACAGTTAGCTTGCTCAGAAAAAAAGAACTGTGCTTCCTACATACACGGGCCATATCTAGTTTAACTCTGCTTAGAAAACTGACAAGAAAAGTAGCTCCTCTTCAGTCCAATACACTCTACTTGGTGAGAACAGACGCAAGTGCTATTTGCACTGTGTATGGCAATGGGAGCGCAATAGTGACTCTTCTTACCAGAAAAAAACTCTTGCTCGCAGGACCAGAAACTGCATGTTATTCAAATCCATTTAGGACTGGGAAACAAACGCTAGCTCGCCTTACAAGAAACACACTCTGCTTTTGAGAAAAGAGCACTCTTCTACTCTACTGTGTTTAATATAGGGCCAGAACACTGATCTTGCTCAGAACAAAAGAACTGTGCTTCCTACACACACGGTCCATATCTAGTTCAACTCTGCTTAGGAAACTGACAAGAAAAGTAGCTCCTCTTCAGTCCAATATACTGTACTTGCTGGGAACAGACGCGAGTGCTATTTCCACTGTGTATCGCAAATGGAACACAACAGTGACTTTCCTTACCAGAAAACAACTCTTGCCCATAGGATCTAAAACTGCATGTGATTCAACTCCATTTATGACTGGGAAACAATCACTAGCTCACCTTACAAGAAACACACGCTGCTTTTGAGAAAAGAGAACTCTTCTACTCTACTGTTTTTCCAATAGGGCCAGATCAGTTAGCTTGCTCAGAACAAAAGAACTGTGCTTCCTACACACAAGGGCCATATCTAGTTCAACTCTGCTTAGAAAACTGACAAGAACAGTAGCTCCTCTTCAGTCCAATACACTCTACTTGCTGAGAACAGACGCAAGTGCTATTTGCACTGTGTATGGCAATGGGAGCACAATACTTACTCTTCTTACCAGAAAACAACTTTTCCTCGGAGGAGCACAAACTGCATGGGATTAAACTCCATTTAGGACTGGGAAACAAACGCTAGCTCGCCTTACAAGAAACACACTCTGCTTTTGAGAAAAGAGCACTCTTCTACTCTACTGTGTTTCCTATAGTGCCAGAACAGTGAGCTTGCTCAGAACAAAAGAACTGTGCTTCCTACACACACGGGCAATATCAAGTTCAACTCTGCTTAGGAAACTGACAAGAACAGTAGATCCTCTTCAGTCCAATACACTGTACATGCTGGGAACATACGCCAGTGCTATTTGCCCTGTGTATGGCAATGGGAGCGCAATAGTGACTCTTCCTACCAGAAAAAAACTCTTGATCACAGGCCAGAAACTGCATGAGATTCAACTCTATTTAGGACTGGAAAACAAACACTAGCTCGCCTTACAAGAAACACACTCTGCTCATGAGAAAAGAGCACTCTTCTAAGCTACTGTTTTTCCTATAGGGCCAGAACAGTGAGCTTGCTCAGAACAAAAGAACTGTGCTTCCTACACACGAACATATCTAGTTCAACTCTGCTTAGGAAACTGACAAGAACAGTAGATCCTCTTCAGTCGAATACATTGTACTTGCTGGGAACAGACGCCAGTGCTAGTTGCACTGTGTATGACAAAGGGAGTACAATAGTGACTTTCCTTACCAGAAAACAACTCTTGCTCATAAGACCAAACTGCATGTGATTCAACTCCATTTATGACCTGGAAACAATAGCTAGCTCACCTTACAAGAAACACTCTCTGCTTTTGAGAAAAGAGCACTCTTCTATTCTACTGTGTTTCCTATAGGGCCAGAACAGTGAGCTTGCTCAGAATAAAAGAACTGTCCTTCTACACACACGGGCCATATCTAGTTCAACTCTGCTTAGGAAACTGACAAGAACAGTAGCTCCTCTTCAGTGTAATACACTGTACTTGCTGAGAACAGACGCAAGTGCTATTTGCACTGTGTATGGCAATGGGAGCGCAATAGTGACTCTTCTTACGAGAAAACAATTCTTCCTCGTAGGACCAGAACCTGCATGGGTTCAACTCCATTTTTAACGGGGAAACAAACACTAGCTTGCCTTACTAGAAACACACTCTGCTTTTGAGAAAAGAGCACTCTTCTACTCTACTCTGTTTCCTATGGTATCTGAACAGTGTGCTTGCTCAGAACAAAAGAACTGTGCTTCCTACACACCCGGGCCATATCTAGTTCAACTCTGCTTAGAAAACTGACAAGAACAGTAGCTCCTCTTCAGTCCAATACACTGTACTTGCTGGGAACAGACGCGAATGCTATTTGCACTGTGTATGGCAATGGGAGCTTAATAGTGACTCTTCTTACCAGAAAACAACTCTTGCTCGTAGAACCAGAAACTGCATGGGATTCAACTCCATTTAGGACTGGGAAACAAATGCTAGCTAGCCTGACAAGAAACACACTCTACTTTTGAGAAAAGAGCACTGTTCGACTCTATTGTGTTTCCTATGGGGTCCGAACAGTGAGCTTGCTCAGAACCTAAGAACTGTGCTTCCTACACACAGGGGGCCTATCTAGTTCAACTTTGCTTAGGAAACTGACAAGAACAGTAGATCCTCTTCAGTCCAATACATTGTACATGCTTGGAACAGACCCAGTGCTATTTGCCCTGTGTATGGCAATGGGAGCGCAATAGTGACTCTTCTTACCAGAAAACAACTCTTGCTTGTAGGACCAGAAACTGCATGGGACTCAACTCCATTTAGGACTAGGAAACAAACGCTAGCTCGCCCTACAAGAAACACACTCTGCTTTTGAGAAAAGAGCACTCTTCTACTCTACAGTGTTTCCTATGGGGTCCGAACAGTGAGCTTGCTCAGAACAAAAGAACTGTGCTTCCTACACACACGAGCCGTATCTAGTTTAACTCTGCTTAGGAAACTGACAAGAACAGTAGCTCCTCCTCAGTCCAATACACTGTACTTGCTGAGAACAGACGCGAGTGCTATATGCACTGATTATGGCCATGGGAGCGCAATAGTGACTCTTCTTACTAGAAAACAACTCTTGCTCGTAGGACCAGAACCTGCATGTGATTCACCTCCACTTATGACTGGGAAACAAACACTAGTTTGCCTTACAAAAAACACACTCTGCTTTTGAGAAAAGAGCACTCTTCTACTCTACTGTGTTTCCTATAGGGCCAGAACAGTGAGCTTGCTCAGAATAAAAGAACTGTGCTTCCTACAAACACGGGACATATCTAGTTCAACTCTGCTTAGGAAACTGGCAAGAACAGTAAATTCGCTTCAGTCCAATACACTGTACATGCTGGGAACAGACGCGAGTGCTATTTCCACTATTTATGACAAAGGGAGGGTAATAGTGGCTTTCCTTACCAGAAAACATCTCTTGCTCGTAGGATCAAAAACTGCATGTGATTCAACTCCATTTCTGACTGGGAAACAAACACTAGCTTGCCTTACAAGAAACACACTCTGCTTTTGAGAAAAGAGCACTCTTCTACTCTACTGTGTTTCCTATGGAGTCCGAACAGTGAGCTTGCTCAGAACAAAAGAACTGTGCTTTCTACACACACGGGCCATATCTAGTTCAACTCTGCTTTGGAAACTGACAAGAACAGTAGCTCCTCTTCAGTCCAATACACTGTACTTGCGGGGAACAGACGCGACTGCTATTTGCACTGTGTATGGCAATGGGAGCACAATAGTGACTCTTCTTACCAGAAAACAACTCTTTTTTCATAGGACCAAGAACTGCATGTGACTCAACTCCATTTAGGACTGGGAAATAAACTCTAGCTTGCCTTACAAGAAACACACTCTGCTTTTGAGAAAAGAGCACTTAACTACTCTACTGTGTTTCCTATGGGGTCCGAACAGTGAGCTTGCTCAGAACAAAAGAATTGTGCTTCCTGCACACACTGGCCATATCTAGTTCAACTCTGCTTAGGAAACTGACAAGAACAGTAGCTCCTGTTCAGTATAATACACTGTACTTGCTGGGAACAGACGAGAGTGCTATTTGCACTGTGTATGGCAATGGAAGTGCAATAGTGACTTTCCTTACCAGAAAAGAACTCTTGCTCGTTGGACCAAAAATTGCATGTGATTCAACTCCATTTAGTACTGGGAAACCAACGCTAGCTCGCCTTTCAAGAAACACACTCTGCTTTTCAGAAAAGAGCACTCTTCTACTCTACTGTGTTTCCTATAGTGCCAGAACAGTGAACTTGCTCAGAACAAAAGAACTGTGCTTCCTACACACACAGCCATATCTAGTTCAATTCTGCTTAGGAAACTGACAAGAACAGTAGATCCTCTTCAGTCCAATACACTGTACTTGCTGGGAACAGACGCCAGAGCTATTTTCCATGTGTATGTCAATGGGAGCACAATAGTGACTCATCTTACTAGAAAAGAACTCTTGCTCGTAGGACCAGAAACTGCATGTGATTCAACATCCATTTAGGACTGGGAAACAAACGCTAGCTCGCCTTACAAGAAACACACTTTGCTTTTGAGAAAAGAGCACTCTTCTACTCTACTGTGTTTCCTATGGGGTCCGAACAGTGAGCTTGCTCAGAACAAAAGAATTGTGCTTCCTGCACACACTGGCCATATCTAGTTCAACTCTGCTTAGGAAACTGACAAGAACAGTAGCTCCTGTTCAGTATAATACACTGTACTTGCTGGGAACAGACGAGAGTGCTATTTGCACTGTGTATGGCAATGGAAGTGCAATAGTGACTTTCCTTACCAGAAAAGAACTCTTGCTCGTTGGACCAAAAATTGCATGTGATTCAACTCCATTTAGTACTGGGAAACAAACGCTAGCTCGCCTTTCAAGAAACACACTCTGCTTTTCAGAAAAGAGCACTCTTCTACTCTACTGTGTTTCCTATAGTGCCAGAACAGTGAACTTGCTCAGAACAAAAGAACTGTGCTTCCTACACACACAGCCATATCTAGTTCAATTCTGCTTAGGAAACTGACAAGAACAGTAGATCCTCTTCAGTCCAATACACTGTACTTGCTGGGAACAGACGCCAGAGCTATTTTCCATGTGTATGTCAATGGGAGCACAATAGTGACTCATCTTACTAGAAAAGAACTCTTGCTCGTAGGACCAGAAACTGCATGTGATTCAACATCCATTTAGGACTGGGAAACAAACGCTAGCTCGCCTTACAAGAAACACACTTTGCTTTTGAGAAAAGAGCACTCTTCTACTCTACTGTGTTTCCTATGGGGTCCGAACAGTGAGCTTGCTCAGAACAAAAAAACTGTGCATCCTACACACACGGGACATAGCTAGTTCAACTCTGCTTATGAAACTGAGAAGAACAGCAGCTCCTCTTCAGTCCAATACACTGTACTTGCTGGGAACAGACGCGAGAGCTATTTGCACTGTGTATGGCAATGGGAGCGCAATAGTGCCTTTAGTTACCAGAAAAAAACTCTTGCTCGTAGGACCAAAAACTGCATGTGATTCAACTCCATTTCTGACTGGGAAACAAACGCTAGCTCGCCTTACAAGAAACACACTCTGCTTTTGAGAAAAAGAGCACTCTTCTACTCTACTGTGTTTCCTTTGGGGTACGAACAGTGAGCTTCCTCAGAACAAAATCACTGTGCTTCCTACACACACGGTCCATATCTAGTTCAACTCTGCTTAGGAAACTGACAAGAACAGTTGGTCCTCTTCAGTCCAATACACTGTACTTGCTGGGAATAGACGCGACTGCTATTTGCACTGTGTATGGCAATGGGAGCACAATAGTGACTCTTCTTACCAGAAAACAACTCTTTTCATAGGACCAAAAACTGCATGTGACTCAACTCCATTTAGGACTGGAAAAACAAACTCTAGCTTGCCTTACAAGAAACACACTCTGCTTTTGAGAAAAGAGCACTCTTCTACTCTACTGTGTTTCTTATATGGCCAGAACAGTGAGCTTACTCAGAACAAAAGAACTGTGCTTCCTACACACACGGGCCATATCTAGTTCAATTCTGCTTAGAAAACTGAGAAGAACAGCAGATCCTCTTCAGTCTAATAAACTGTACATGCTGGGAACAGACGCCAGTGCTATTTGCCCTGTGTATGACAATGGGAGCGAAATAGTGACTCTTCTTACCAGAAAAGAACTCTTGCCCGTAGGACCAGAAACTACATGTGATTCAACATGCATTTAGGACTGGGAAACAAACGCTAGCTCGCCTTACAAGAAACACACTCTGCTTTTGAGAAAAGGGCACTCTTCTATTCTATTGTGTTTCCTATGGGGTCCGAACAGTGAGCTTGCTCAGAACAAAAGAAATGTGCTTCCTACACACACGTGCCATATCTAGTTCAACTCTGCTTAGGAAACTGACAAGAACAGTATCTCCTGTTCAGTCCAATACACTGTAATTGCTGGGAACAGATGCAAGTGCTATTTGCACTGTGTATGGATTTGGAAGCACAATAGTGACTTTCCTTACCAGAAAACAACTCTTGCTCGTAGGAGCAAAAACAGCATGTGATTCAACTCCATTTAGTACTGGGAAACAAACGCTATCCTGCCTTACAAGAAACACACTCTGCTTTTGAGAAAAGAGCACTCTTCTACTCTACTGTGTTTCCTATAGGGCCAGAACAGTGAACTTGCTCAGAACAAAAGAACTGTGCTTCCTACACACACGGCCATATCTAGTTCAATTCTGCTTAGGAAAATTATAAGAACAGTAGATCCTCTTCAGTCCAATACACTGTACTTGCTGGGAACAGACGCCAGTGCTATTTGCCCTGTGTATGACAATGGGAGCACAATAGTGACTCTTCTTACCAGAAAACAACTCTTGCTCGTAGGACCAGAAACTGCATGTGATTCAACTCCATTTAGGACTGGGAAACAAGCGGTAGCTTGCCTTCCAAGAAACACACTCTGCTCTTGAGAAAAGAGCACTTAACTACTCCACTGTGTTTCCTATGGGGTCCGAACAGTGAGCTTGCTCAGAACAAAAGAATTGTGCTTCCTGCACACACTGGCCATATCTAGTTCAACTCTGCTTAGGAAACTGACAAGAACAGTAGCTCCTATTCAGTCCAATACACTGTACTTGCTGGGAACAGACGAGAGTGCTATTTGCCCTGTCTATGACAATGGGAGCGCAATAGTGACTCTGCTTACCAGAAAACAACTCTTGCTCATAGGACTAGAAACTGCATGTGATTCAACTCCATTTAGGACTGGGAAACAAACGCTAGCTCGCTTTACAAGAAACACACTCTGCTTTTGAGAAAAGAGCACTCTTCTACTCTACTGTGTTTCCTATATGGCCAGAACAATGAGCTTGCTGAGCACAAAAGAAATGTGCTTCCTACACACACGGGCCATATCTAGTTCAATTCTGCTTAGAAAACTGAGAAGAACAGCAGATCCTCTTCAGTCTAATAAACTGTACATGCTGGGAACAGACGCCAGTGCTATTTGCCCTGTGTATGACAATGGGAGCGCAATAGTGACTCTTCTTACCAGAAAAGAACTCTTGCCCGTAGGACCAGAAACTACATGTGATTCAACATGCATTTAGGACTGGGAAACAAACGCTAGCTCGCCTTACAAGAAATACACTCTGCTTTTGAGAAAAGGGCACTCTTCTATTCTATTGTGTTTCCTATGGGGTCCGAACAGTGAGCTTGCTCAGAACAAAAGAAATGTGCTTCCTACACACACGTGCCATATCTAGTTCAACTCTGCTTAGGAAACTGACAAGAACAGTATCTCCTGTTCAGTCCAATACACTGTAATTGCTGGGAACAGATGCAAGTGCTATTTGCACTGTGTATGGATTTGGAAGCGCAATAGTGACTTTCCTTACCAGAAAACAACTCTTGCTCGTAGGAGCAAAAACAGCATGTGATTCAACTCCATTTAGTACTGGGAAACAAACGCTATCCTGCCTTACAAGAAACACACTCTGCTTTTGAGAAAAGAGCACTCTTCTACTCTACTGTGTTTCCTATAGGGCCAGAACAGTGAACTTGCTCAGAACAAAAGAACTGTGCTTCCTACACACACGGCCATATCTAGTTCAATTCTGCTTAGGAAAATTATAAGAACAGTAGATCCTCTTCAGTCCAATACACTGTACTTGCTGGGAACAGACGCCAGTGCTATTTGCCCTGTGTATGACAATGGGAGCACAATAGTGACTCTTCTTACCAGAAAACAACTCTTGCTCGTAGGACCAGAAACTGCATGTGATTCAACTCCATTTAGGACTGGGAAACAAGCGGTAGCTTGCCTTCCAAGAAACACACTCTGCTCTTGAGAAAAGAGCACTTAACTACTCCACTGTGTTTCCTATGGGGTCCGAACAGTGAGCTTGCTCAGAACAAAAGAATTGTGCTTCCTGCACACACTGGCCATATCTAGTTCAACTCTGCTTAGGAAACTGACAAGAACAGTAGCTCCTATTCAGTCCAATACACTGTACTTGCTGGGAACAGACGAGAGTGCTATTTGCCCTGTCTATGACAATGGGAGCGCAATAGTGACTCTGCTTACCAGAAAAGAAGTTTTGCTCCTAGGACCAGAAACTGCATGTGATTCAACTCCATTTAGGACTGGGAAACAAACGCTAGCTTGCCTTACAAGAAACACACTCTGCTTTTGAGAAAAGGGCACTCTTCTACTCTACTGTGTTTCCTATGGGTTCCGAACAGTGAGCTTGCACAGAAAAAAAAAACTGGCTTCCTATACACACGGGCCATATATAGTTCAACTCTTCTTAGGAAACTGACAAGAACAGTAGCTCCTGTTAAGTCCAATACACTGTAATTGCTAGGAACAGATGCAAGTGCTATTTTCACTGTGTATGGCAATGGGAGCGCAATAGTGACTTTCCTTACAAGAAAACAACTCTTGCTCGTAGGACCAAAAACTGCATGTGATTCAACTATATTTCCGACTGGGAAACAAACACTAGCCTGCCTTACAAGAAACACACTCTGCTTTTGAGAAAAGAGCACTCTTCTACTCTACTGTGTTTCCTATATTGCCAGAACAGTGAACTTGCTCAGAAAAAAAGAACTGTGCTTCCTACACACACGGCCATATCTAGTTCAATTCTGCTTAGGAAAATAATAAGAACAGTAGATCCTCTTCAGTCCAATACACTGTACTTGCTGGGAACAGACGCCAGTGCTATTTGCCCTGTGTGTGACAATGGGAGCACAATAGTGACTCTTCTTACCAGAAAAAAACTCTTGCTCGTAGGACCAGAAACTGCATGTGATTCAACTCCATTTAGGACTGGGAAACAAATGGTAGCTTGCCTTCCAAGAAACACACTCTGCTATTGAGAAAAGAGCACTTAACTACTCTACTGTGTTTCCTAAGGGGTCTGAACAGTGAGCTTTCTCAGAACAAAAGCATTGTGCTTCCTGCACACAAAGGCCATATCTAGTTCAACTCTGCTTAGGAAACTGACAAGAACAGTAGATCCTCTTCCATCCAATACACTGTACTTGCTGGGAACAGACGCGAGTGCTATTTGCACTGTGTATGGCAATGGGAGCGCAATAGTGACTTTCCTTACCAGAAAACAACTCTTGATCGAAGGACCAAAAACTGCATGTGATTCATCTCTATTTAGGACTGTGAAACAAACACTAGCTCCTTACAAGAAACACACTATGCTTTTGAGAAAAGAGCACTCTTCTACTCTACTGTGTTTCCTATAGGGCCAGAACAGGGAGCTTGCTCAGAACAAAAGAACTGTGCTTCCTACAAACACGGGCCATATCTAGTGCAACTGTGCTAATAAACTGACAAGAACAGTAGATCCTCTTCAGTCCAATACACTGTACATGCTGGGAACTTTTGCCAGTGCTATTTGCCCTGTGTATGTCAATGGGAGCACAATAGTGACTCATCTTACCAGAAAACAACTCTTGCTAGTAGGACCAGATACTGCATGTGATTCAATTCCATTTAGGACTGGGAAACAAACGCTAGCCTGCTTTACAAGAAACACACTCTGCTTTTGAGAAAAGAGCATTCTTCTACTCTACTGTGTTTCCTATATGGCCAGAACAGTGATCTTGCTCAGTACAAAAGAACTGTGCTTCCTACACACACGGGACATACCTAGTTCAACTCTGCTTAGGAAACTGACAAGAACAGTAGCTTCTCTTCATTCCCATACACTGTATTTGCTGTGAACATACGGGAGTGCTATTTGCCCTGTGTATGACAATGGGAGCGCAATAGTGACTCTTCGTACCAGAAAACAACTCTTGCTTGTAGGAACAGAAACTGCATGGGATTCAACTCCATTTCTGACTGGGAAACAAACACTAGCTTGCCTTACAAGAAACACAGTCTGCTTTTGAGAAAAGAGCACTCTTCTATTCTACTGTGTTTCCTATGGAGTCCGAACAGTGAGCTTGCTCGGAACAAAAGAACTGGGCTTCCTAGACACGCGCCATATCTAGTTCAACTCTGCTTCGGAAACTGACAAGAACAGTAGCTCCTCTTCAGTCCAATACACTGTACTTGCTGGGAACAGACACGACTGCTATTTGCACCGTGTATGACAATGGGAGCACAATAGAGACTCTTCTTACCAGAAAACAACTCTTTTTTCGTACGACCAAGAACTGCACGTGACTCAACTCCATTTAGGACTGGGAAACAAACTCTAGCTTGCCTTACAAGAAACACACTCTGCTTTTGAGAAAAGAGCACTCTTCTACTCTACTGTGTTTCCTATAGGGCCAGAACAGTGAGCTTACTCAGAACAAAAGAACTGTGCTTCCTACACACACGGGCCATGTCTAGTTCAATTCTGCTTAGGAAACTGACAAGAACAGTAGATCCTCTTCAGTCTAATAAACTGTACATGCTGGGAACAGTCACCTGTGCTATATGTCCTTTGTATGATAATGGGAGCGCAATAGTGACTCTTCTTACGAGAAAAGAACTCTTGCTCGTAGGACCAGAAGTTGCATGTGATTCAACATCCATTTAGGACTGGAAAACAAATGCTAGCTCGCCTTACAAGAAACACTCATTGCTTTTGAGAAAAGGGCACTCTTCTACTCTATTGTGTTTCCTATATGGCCAGAACAGTGAGCTTGCTCAGCACAAAAGAACTGTGCTTCCTACACACACGGGCCATATCTAGTGCAACTCTGCTAATAAACTGACAAGAACAGTAGATCGTCTTCAGTCCAATACACTGTACATGCTGGGAACTGTTGCCAGTGCTATTTGCCCTGTGTATGTCAATGAGAGCACAATAGTGACTCATCTTACCAGAAAACAACTCTTGCTCATAGGACCAGAAACTGCATGTGATTCAATTCCATTTAGGACTGGAAAACAAACGCTAGCCTGCTTTACAAGAAACACACTCTGCTTTTGAGAAAAGAGCACTCTTCTACTCTACTGTGTTTTCTATATGGCCAGAACAGTGAGCTCGCTCAGTACAAAAGAACTGTGCTTCCTACACATACGGGACATACCTAGTTCAACTCTGCTTAGGAAACTGACAAGAACAGTAGCTTCTCTTCATTCCCATACACTGTATTTGCTGGGAACATACGGGAGTGCTATTTGCCCTGTGTATGACAATGGGAGCACAATAGTGACTCTTCGTACCAGAAAACAACTCTTGCTTGTAGGAACAGAAACTGCATGGGATTCAACTCCATTTCTGACTGGGAAACAAACACTAGCTTGCCTTACAAGAAACACAGTCTGCTTTTGAGAAAAGAGCACTCTTCTATTCTACTGTGTTTCCTATGGAGTCTGAACAGTGAGCTTGCTCGGAACAAAAGAACTGGGCTTCCTACACACACGGGCCATATCTAGTTCAACTCTGCTTTGGAAACTGACAAGAACAGTAGCTCCTCTTCAGTCCAATACACTGTACTTGCTGGGAACAGACGCGACTGCTATTTGCACTGTGTATGGCCATGGGAGCACAATAGAGACTCTTCTTACCAGAAAACAACTCTTTTTTCGTACGACCAAGAACTGCACGTGACTCAACTCCATTTAGGACTGGGAAACAAACTCTAGCTTGCCTTACAAGAAACACACTCTGCTTTTGAGAAAAGAGCACTCTTCTACTCTACTGTGTTTCCTATAGGGCCAGAACAGTGAGCTTACTCAGAACAAAAGAACTGTGCTTCCTACACACACGGGCCATGTCTAGTTCTATTCTGCTTAGGAAACTGACAAGAACAGTAGATCCTCTTCAGTCTAATAAACTGTACATGCTGGGAACAGACGCCTGTGCTATATGTCCTTTGTATGATAATGGGAGCCAAATAGTGACTCTTCTTACGAGAAAAGAACTCTTGCTCGTAGGACCAGAAATTGCATGTGATTCAACATCCATTTAGGACTGGAAAACAAATGCTAGCTCGCCTTACAAGAAACACTCATTGCTTTTGAGAAAAGGGCACTCTTCTACTCTATTGTGTTTCCTATGGGGTCCGAACAGTGAGCTTGCTCAGAACAAAAGAAATGTGGTTCCTACACACACGGGCCATATCTAGTTCAACTCTGCTTAGGAAACTGACAAGAACAGTAGCTCCTCTTCAGTCCAATAGAGTGTACTTGCTGGGAACAGACGCGAGAGCTATTTGCACTGTGTATGGTAATGGGAGCTCAATAGTGATTTTCCTTACCAGAAAACAACTCTTGATCGTAGGACCAAAAACTGCATGTGATTCAACTCCATTTAGGACTGGGAAACAAACGCTAGCTCGCCTTACAAGAAACACACTATGCTTTTGAGAAAAGAGCACTCTTCTACTCTACTGTGTTTCCTATGGGGTCCGAACAGTGAGCTTGCTCAGAACAAAAAAACTGTGCATCCTACTCACACGGGACATACCTAGTTCAACTCTGCTTAGGAAACTGACAAGAACAGTAGCTCCTGTTCAGTCCAATACACTATAATTGCTGGGAACAGATGCCAGTGCTATTTGCCCTGTGTATGACAATGGGAGCGCAATAGTGACTCTTCTTACCAGAAAAAAACTCTTGCTCCTAACCAGACTGCATGTGACTCAACTCCATTTAGGACTGGGAAACAAAAGCTAGCTCGCCTTACAAGATACACACTCTGCTTTTGAGAAAAGGCACTCTTCTACTCTATTGTGTTTCCTATGTGTTCAGAACAGTGAGCTTGCCCAGAACAAAAGAACTGTGCTTCCTACACACAAGGGCCATATCTAGTTCATCTCTGCTTAGGAAAATGACAAGAACAGTAGCTCCTCTTCCATCCAATACACTGTACTTGCTGGGAACAGACAGGAGTGCTATTTGCACTGTGGATGGCAATGGGAGCACAATAGTGACTTTCCTAACCAGAAAACGACTCTTGCTCGTAGGACCAAAAACTGCATGTGATACAACTCCATTTAGGACTGGGAAACAAACACTAGCTCGCCTTACAAGAAACACACTATGCATTTGAGAAAAGAGCACTCTTCTACTCTACTGTGTTTCCTATAGGGCCAGAACAGTGAGCTTGCTCAGAACAAAAGAACTGTGCTTCCTACACACACGGGCCATATCTAGATCAACTCTGCTAATAAACTGACAAGAACAGTAGATCCTCTTCAGTCCAATACACTGTACATGCTGGGAACTGATGCCAGTGCTATTTGCCCTGTGTATGACAATGGGAGCACAATAGTGACTCATCTTACCAGAAAACAACTCTTGCTCGTAGGACCAGATACTGCATGTGATTCAATTCCATTTAGGACTGGGAAACAAATGCTAGCTCGCTTTACAAGAAACACACTCTGCTTTTGAGAAAAGAGCACTCTTCTACTCTACTGTGTTTCCTATATGGCCAGAACATTGAGCTTGCTCAGCACATAAGAACTGTGCTTCCTACACACGGCCATATCTAGTTCAATTCTGCTTAGGAAACTGACAAGAACAGTAGCTTCTCTTCAGTCCAATACACTGTACTTGCTGGGAACAGACGGGAGTGCTATTTGCCCTGTGTATGACAATGGGAGCACAATAGTGACTCTTCGTACCAGAAAACAACTCTTGCTTGTAGGAACAGAAACTGCATGGGATTCAACTCCATTTCTGACTGGGAAACAAACACTAGCTTGCCTTACAAGAAACACACTCTGCTTTTGAGAAAAGAGCACTCTTCTACTCTACTGTGTTTCCTATGGAGTCCGAACAATGAGCTTGCTCAGAACAAAAGAACTGTGCTTTCTACACACATGGGCCATATCTAGTTCACCTCTGCTTTGGAAACTGACAAGAACAGTAGCTCCTCTTCAGTCCAATACACTGTACTTGCTGGGAACAGACGCGACTGCTATTTGCACTGTGTATGGCAATGGGAGCACAATAGTGACTCTTCTTACCAGAAAACAACTCTTTTTTCATAGGACCAAGAACTGCATGTGACTCAACTCCATTTAGGACTGGGAAATAAACTCTAGCTTGCCTTACAAGAAACACACTCTACTTTTGAGAAAAGAGCACTCTTCTACTCTACTGTTTTTCCTATAGGGCCTGAACACTGAGCTTACTCAGAACAAAAGAACTGTGCTTCCTAC
This sequence comes from Peromyscus eremicus, assembly GCF_949786415.1. Classification (NCBI taxonomy): domain Eukaryota; kingdom Metazoa; phylum Chordata; class Mammalia; order Rodentia; family Cricetidae; genus Peromyscus; species Peromyscus eremicus. The sequence continues at coordinate 156,725 of NW_026735084.1, forward strand.
ACACACGGGCCATGTCTAGTTCAATTCTGCTTAGGAAACTGACAAGAACAGTAGAGCCTCTTCAGTCTAATAAACTGTACATGCTGGGAACAGACGCCAGTGCTATATGCCCTGTGTATGACAATGGGAGAGCAATAGTGACTCTTCTTACCAGAAAAGAACTCTTGCTCGTAGGACCAGAAATTGCATGTGATTCAACATCCATTTAGGACTGGGAAACAAATGCTAGCTCGCCTTACAAGAAACACACTTTGCTTTTGAGAAAAGAGCACTCTTCTACTCTACTGTGTTTCCTATGGGGTCCGAACAGTGAGCTTGCTCAGAACAAAACAACTGTGCATCCTACACACACGGGACATACCTAGTTCAACTCTGCTTATGAAACTGACAATAACAGCAGCTCCTCTTCAGTCCAATACACTGTACTTGCTGGGAACAGACGCGAGAGCTATTTGCACTGTGTATGGCAATGAGAGCACAATAGTGCCTTTCCTTACCAGAAAAAAACTCTTGCTCGTAGGACCAAAAACTGCATGTGATTCAACTCCATTTCTGACTGGGAAACAAATGCTAGCTCGCCTTACAAGAAACACACTCTGCTTTTGAGAAAAGAGCACTCTTCTACTCTACTGTGTTTCCTTTGTGGTATGAACAGTGAGCTTCCTCAGAACAAAAGAACTGTGCTTCCTACTCACACGGTCCATGTCTAGTTCAACTCTGCTTTGGAAACTGACAAGAACAGTAGCTCCTCTTCAGTCCAATACACTGTACTTGCTTTGAATAGACGCGACTGCTATTTGCACTGTGTATGGCAATGGGAGCACAATAGTGACTCTTCTTACCAGAAAACAACTCTTTTCGTAGGACCAAAAACTGCATGTGACTGAACTCCATTTAGGACTGGAAAAACAAACTCTAGCTTTCCTTACAAGAAACACACTCTGCTTTTGAGAAAAGAGCACTCTTCTACTCTACTGTGTTTCTTATAGGGCCAGAACAGTGAGCTTACTCAGAACAAAAGAACTGTGCTTCCTCTACACACGGGCCATATCTAGTTCAATTCTGCTTAGAAAACTGACAAGAACAGCAGATCCTCTTCAGTCTAATAAACTGTACATGCTGGGAACAGACGCCAGTGCTATTTGCCCTGTGTATGACAATGGGAGCGAAATAGTGACTCTTCTTACCAGAAAAGAACTGTTGCTCGTAGGACCAGAAACTGCATGTGATTCAACATCCATTTAGGACTGGGAAACAAACGCTAGCTCGCCTTACAAGAAACACACTCTGCTTTTGAGAAAAGGGCACTCTTCTATTCTATTGTGTTTCCTATGTGTCCGAACAGTGAGCTTGCTCAGAACAAAAGAAATGTGCTTCCTACACACACATGCCATATCTAGTTCAACTCTGCTTAGGAAACTGACAAGAACAGTATCTCCTGTTCAGTCCAATACACTGTAATTGCTGGGAACAGATGCAAGTGCTATTTGCACTGTGTATGGCAATGGGAGCACAATAGTGACTTTCCTTACCAGAAAACAACTCTTGCTCGTAGGAGCAAAAACTGCATGTGATTCAACTCCATTTCTGACTGGGAAACAAACGCTATCCTGACTTACAAGAAACACACTCTGCTTTTGAGAAAAGAGCACTCTTCTACTCTACTGTGTTTCCTATAGGGCCAGAACAGTGAACTTGCTCAGAACAAAAGAACTGTGCTTCCTACACACACGGCCATATCTAGTTCAATTCTGCTTAGGAAAATGATAACAACAGTAGATCGTCTTCAGTCCAATACACTCTACTTGCTGGGAACAGACGCCAGTGCTATTTGCCCTGTGTATGACAATGGGAGCACAATAGTGACTCTTCTTACCAGAAAACAACTCTTGCTCGTAGGACCAGAAACTGCATGTGATTCAACTCCATTTAGGACTGGGAAACAAGTGGTAGCTTGCCTTCCAAGAAACACACTCTGCTATTGAGAAAAGAGCACTTAACTACTCTACTGTGTTTCCTATGGGGTCCGAACAGTGAGCTTGCTCAGAACAAAAGAATTGTGCTTCCTGCACACACTGGCCATATCTAGTTCAACTCTGCTTAGGAAACTGACAAGAACAGTAGCTCCTGTTCAGTCCAATACACTGTACTTGCTGGGAACAGACGAGAATGCTATTTGCACTGTGTATGGCAATGAAGTGCAATAGTGACTTTCCTTACCAGAAAAGAACTCTTGCACGTTGGACCAAAAATTGCATGTGATTCAACTCCATTTAGTACTGAGAAACAAACGCTAGCTCGCCTTTCAAGAAACACACTCTGCTTTTCAGAAAAGAGCACACTTCTACTTTACTGTGTTTCCTATAGGGCCAGAACAGTGAACTTGCTCAGAACAAAAGAACTATGCTTCCTACACACACAGCCATATCTAGTTCAATTCTGCTTAGGAAACTGACAAGAACAGTCGATCCTCTTCAGTCCAATACACTGTACTTGCTGGGAACAGACGCCAGAGCTATTTGCCATGTGTATGTCAATGGGAGCACAATAGTGACTCATCTTACCAGAAAACAACTCTTGCTTGTAGGAACAGAAACTGCATGGGATTCAACTACATTTCTGACTGGGAAACAAACGCTAGCTTGCCTTACAAGAAACACACTCTGCTTTTGAGAAAAGAGCACTCTTCTATTCTACTGTGTTTCCTAAATGGCCAGTACATTGAGCTTGCTCAGCACATAAGAACTGTGCTTCCTACACACGGCCATATCTAGTTCAATTCTGCTTAGAAACTGACAAGAACAGTAGCTCCTCTTCAGTCCAATACACTGTACTTGCTGGGAACAGACGTGAGTGCTATTTGCACTGTGTATGGCAATGGGAGCACAATAGTGACTCTTCTTACCAGAAAACAACTCTTGCTCGTAGGACCAGAAACTGCATGAGATTCAACTCCATTTATGACTGGGAAATAAACTCTAGCTTGCCTTACAAGAAACACACTCTGCTTTTGAGAAAAGAGCACTTAACTACTCTACTGTGTTTCCTATGTGGTCCGAACAGTGAGCTTGCTCAGAACAAAAGAATTGTGCTTCCTGCACACACTGGCCATATCTAGTTCATCTCTGCTTAGGAAACTGACAAGAACAGTAGCTCCTGTTCAGTCCAATACACTGTACTTGCTGGGAACAGACGAGAGTGCTATTTGCACTGTGTATGGCAATGGAAGTGCAATAGTGACTTTCCTTACCAGAAAAGAACTCTTGCTCGTTGGACCAAAAATTGCATGTGATTCAACTCCATTTAGTACTGGGAAACAAACGCTAGCTCGCCTTTCAAGAAACACACTCTGCTTTTCAGAAAAGAGCACTCTTCTACTCTACTGTGTTTCCTATAGTGCCAGAACAGTGAACTTGCTCAGAACAAAAGAACTGTGCTTCCTACACACATAGCCATATCTAGTTCAATTCTGCTTAGGAAACTGACAAGAACAGTAGATCCTCTTCAGTCCAATACACTGTACTTGCTGGGAACAGACGCCAGAGCTATTTGCCATGTGTATGTCAATGGGAGCACAATAGTGACTCATCTTACCAGAAAAGAACTCTTGTTCGTAGGACCAGAAACTGCATGTGATTCAACATCCATTTAGGACTGGGAAACAAATGCTAGCTCGCCTTACAAGAAACACACTTTGCTTTTGAGAAAAGAGCACTCTTCTACTCTACTGCGTATCCTATGGGGTCCGAACAGTGAGCTTGCTCAGAACAAAAAAACTGTGCATCCTACACACACGGGACATACCTAGTTCAACTCTGCTTATGAAACTGAGAAGAACAGCAGCTCCTCTTCAGTCCAATACACTGTACTTGCTGGGAACAGACGCGAGAGCTATTTGCACTGTGTATGGCAATGGGAGCGCAATAGTGCCTTTAGTTACCAGAAAAAAACTCTTGCTGGTAGGACCAAAAACTGCATGGGATTCAACTCCATTTCTGACTGGGAAACAAACGCTAGCTCGCCTTACAAGAAACACACTCTGCTTTTGAGAAAAAGAGCACTCTTCTACTCTACTGTGTTTCCTTTGGGGTACGAACAGTGAGCTTCCTCAGAACAAAATCACTGTGCTTCCTACACACACGGTCCATATCTAGTTCAACTCTGCTTAGGAAACTGACAAGAACAGTAGCTCCTCTTCAGTCCAATACACTGTACTTGCTGGGAATAGACGTGACTGCTATTTGCACTGTGTATGGCAATGGGAGCACAATAGTGACTCTTCTTACCAGAAAACAACTCTTTTCAAGGACCAAAAACTGCATGTGACTCAACTCTATTTAGGACTGGAAAAACAAACTCTAGCTTGCCTTACAAGAAACACACTCTGCTTTTGAGAAAAGAGCACTCTTCTACTCTACTGTGTTTCTTATAGTTCCAGAACAGTGAGCTTACTCAGAACAAAAGAACTGTGCTTCCTACACACACGGGCCATATCTAGTTCAACTCTGCTTAGGAAACTGACAAGAACAGTAGCTCCTCTTCAGTCCAATACACTGTACTTGCTGGGAAGAGACGCGAGTGCTATTTGCACTGTGTATGGCAATGGGAGCACAATAGTGACTCTTCTTATCAGAAAACATCTCTTGCTCATAGGAACAGAAACTGCATGGGATTCAACTCCATTTAGGACTGGGAAACAAACGTTAGCTCGCCTTACAAGAAACACACTCTGCTTTTGAGAAAAGAGCACTCTTCTACTCTACTGTGTTTCCTATAGGGCCAGAGCAGTGAACTTGCTCAGAACAAAAGAACTGTGCTTCCTACACACACGGGCCATATCTAGTTCAATTCTGCTTAGGAAACTGACAGGAACAGTAGATCCTCTTCAGTCCAATACGCTATACTTGCTGGGAACAGATGCCAGTGCTATTTGCCAGGTGTATGACAATGGTAGCTCAATAGCGACTCTTCTTACCAGAAAAGAACTCTTGCTTGTAGGACCAGAAACTGCATGGGATTCAACTCCATTTAGTACTGGGAAACAAACGCTAGCTCACCTTACAAGAAACACACTCTGCTTTTGAGAAAAGGGCACTCTCTACTCTACTGTGTTTACTATGAGGTCCGAACAGTGAGCTTGCTCAGAACAAAAGAACTGTGCTTCCTACACACACTGGCCATATCTAGTTCAACTCTGCTTAGGAAACTGACAAGAACAGTAGCTCCTGTTCAGTCCAATACACTGTAATTGCTGTGAACAGACGCAAGGGCTATTTGCACTGTGTAAGGCAATGGAAGTACAATAGTGACTTTCCTTACCAGAAAAGAACTCTTGCTCATAGTACCAGAAACTTCATGTGATTCAACTCTATTTAGGACTGGGAAACAAACACTAACTCACCTTACTAGAAACACACTCTGCTTTTGAGAAAAGAGCACTCTTCTACTCTACTGTGTTTCCTATGGGGTCTCAACAGTGAGCTTGCACAGAACAAAAGAACTGTGCTTCCTACACACACGGGCCATATCTAGTTCAACTCTGCTTAGGAAACTGACAAGAACAATAGATCATCTTCAGTCCAATACACTGTAATTGCTGGGAACATACGCGAGTCCTATTTGCACTGTGTATGGCAATGGGAGCACAATACTGAATCTTCTTACCAGAAAAAAACTCTTGCTCGTAGGACCAGAAACTGCATGTGATTCAACTCCACTTAGGGCTAGGAAACAAACGCTAGCTCACCTTACAAGAATCACACTTTGCTTTTGAGAAAAGAGAACTCTTCTACTCTACAGTGTTTCCTATAGGGCCAGAACAGTGAGCTTGCTCAGAACAAAAGAACTGTGCTTCCTACACACACGGGTCATATCTAGTTCAACTCTGCTTAGGAAACTGACAAGAACAGCAGATCCTCTTCAGTCCAATACACTGTACTTGCTGGGAGCAGACGCGAGTACTATTTGCACTGTGTATGCAATGGGAGCTCTATAGTGACTTTTATTACCAGAAAACAACTCTTGCTCATAGGACCAGAAACTGCATGTGATTCAACTCCATTTAGGACTGGAAAACAAACGCTAGCTCGGCTTACAAGAAACACACTCTGCTTTTGACAAAAGAGCACTCTTCTACTCTACTATGTTTCTTATAGGGCCAGAACAGTGAGCTTGCTCAGAACAAAAGAACTGTGCTTCCTACACACACGGTCCATATCTAGTTCAAACCTGCTTAGGAAACTGACGAGAACGGTAGCTCCTCTTCAGTCCAATACACTCTACTTGCTGGGAACAGACGGGAGTGATATTTGCACTGTGTATGGCATAGGGAGCGAAATAGTGACTCTTCTTACCAGAAAACAACTCTTGCTCATAGGACCAGAAACTGCACGGGATACAAATCATTTAGGACTGGGAATCAAATGCTAGCTCGCCTTACAAGAAACACTCTGCTTTAGAGAAAAGAGCACTCTTATACTCTACTGTGTTTCCTATGGGGTCCGAACAGTTAGCTTGCTAAGAAGAAAAGAACTGTGCTTCCTACAAACACAGGCCATATCTAGTTCAACTCTGCTTAGGAAACTGACAAGAACAGTAGCTCCTCTTCAGTCCAATACACTGTACTTGCTGGGAAGAGACGCGAGTGCTATTTGCACTGTGTATGGCAATGGGAGCACAATAGTGACTCTTCTTATCAGAAAACATCTCTTGCTCATAGGAACAGAAACTGCATGGGATTCAACTCCATTTAGGACTGGGAAACAAACGTTAGCTCGCCTTACAAGAAACACACTCTGCTTTTGAGAAAAGAGCACTCTTCTACTCTACTGTGTTTCCTATAGGGCCAGAGCAGTGAACTTGCTCAGAACAAAAGAACTGTGCTTCCTACACACACGGGCCATATCTAGTTCAATTCTGCTTAGGAAACTGACAGGAACAGTAGATCCTCTTCAGTCCAATACGCTATACTTGCTGGAACAAATGCCAGTGCTATTTGCCAGGTGTATGACAAGGGTAGCTCAATAGCGACTCTTCTTACCAGAAAAGAACTCTTGCTCGTAGGACCAGAAACTGCATGGGATTCAACTCCATTTAGTACTGGGAAACAAACGCTAGCTCACCTTACAAGAAACACACTCTGCTTTTGAGAAAAGGGCACTCTCTACTCTACTGTGTTTACTATGAGGTCCGAACAGTGAGCTTGCTCAGAACAAAAGAACTGTGCTTCCTACACACACTGGCCATATTTAGTTCAACACTGCTTAGGAAACTGACAAGAACAGTAGCTCCTGTTCAGTCCAATACACTGTAATTGCTGTGAACAGACGCAAGGGCTATTTGCACTGTGTAAGGCAATGGAAGTACAATAGTGACTTTCCTTACCAGAAAAGAACTCTTGCTCATAGTACCAGAAACTTCATGTGATTCAACTCTATTTAGGACTGGGAAACAAACACTAGCTCACCTTACTAGAAACACACTCTGCTTTTGAGAAAAGAGCACTCTTCTACTCTACTGTGTTTCCTATGGGGTCTGAACAGTGAGCTTGCACAGAACAAAAGAACTGTGCTTCCTACACACACGGGCCAGATCTAGTTCAACTCAGCTTAGGAAACTGACAAGAACACTAAATCCTCTTCAGTCCAATACACTGTAATTGCTGGGAACATACGCGAGTCCTATTTGCACTGTGTATGGCAATGGGAGCGCAATACTGAATCTTCTTACCAGAAAAAAACTCTTGCTCGTAGGACCAGAAACTGCATGTGATTCAACTCCACTTAGGACTAGGAATCAAATGCTAGCTCACCTTACAAGAATCACACTTTGCTTTTGAGAAAAGAGAACTCTTCTACTCTACAGTGTTTCCTATAGGGCCAGAACAGTGAGCTTGCTCAGAACAAAAGAACTGTGCTTCCTACACACACGGGTCATATCTAGTTCAACTCTGCTTAGGAAACTGACAAGAACAGCAGATCCTCTTCAGTCCAATACACTGTACTTGCTGGGAGCAGACACGAGTACTATTTGCACTGTGTATGCAATGGGAGCTCTATAGTGACTTTTATTACCAGAAAACAACTCTTGCTCATAGGACCGGAAACTGCATGTGATTCAACTCCATTTAGGACTGGGAAACAAACGCTAGCTCGGCTTACAAGAAACACACTCTGCTTTTGACAAAAGAGCACTCTTCTACTCTACTATGTTTCTTATAGGGCCAGAACAGTGAGCTTGCTCAGAACAAAAGAACTGTGCTTCCTACACACACGGGCCATATCTAGTTCAACCCTGCTTAGGAAACTGACAAGAACTGTAGCTCCTCTTCAGTCCAATACACTCTACGTGCTGGGAACAGACGGGAGTGATATTTGCACTGTGTATGGCATAGGGAGCGAAATAGTGACTCTTCTTACCAGAAAACAACTCTTGCTCATAGGACCAGAAACTGCACGGGATACAAATCATTTAGGACTGGGAATCAAATGCTAGCTCGCCTTACAAGAAACACTCTGCTTTAGAGAAAAGAGCACTCTTATACTCTACTGTGTTTCCTATGGGGTCCGAACAGTTAGCTTGCTAAGAAGAAAAGAACTGTGCTTCCTACAAACACAGGCCATATCTAGTTCAACTCTGCTTAGGAAACTGACAAGAACAGTAGCTCCTCTTCAGTCCAATACACTGTACTTGCTGGGAAGAGACGCGAGTGCTATTTGCACTGTGTATGGCAATGGGAGCACAATAGTGACTCTTCTTATCAGAAAACATCTCTTGCTCATAGGAACAGAAACTGCATGGGATTCAACTCCATTTAGGACTGGGAAACAAACGTTAGCTCGCCTTACAAGAAACACACTCTGCTTTTGAGAAAAGAGCACTCTTCTACTCTACTGTGTTTCCTATAGGGCCAGAGCAGTGAACTTGCTCAGAACAAAAGAACTGTGCTTCCTACACACACGGGCCATATCTAGTTCAATTCTGCTTAGGAAACTGACAGGAACAGTAGATCCTCTTCAGTCCAATACGCTATACTTGCTGGAACAAATGCCAGTGCTATTTGCCAGGTGTATGACAAGGGTAGCTCAATAGCTACTCTTCTTACCAGAAAAGAACTCTTGCTCGTAGGACCAGAAACTGCATGGGATTCAACTCCATTTAGTACTGGGAAACAAACGCTAGCTCACCTTACAAGAAACACACTCTGCTTTTGAGAAAAGGGCACTCTCTACTCTACTGTGTTTACTATGAGGTCCGAACAGTGAGCTTGCTCAGAACAAAAGAACTGTGCTTCCTACACACACTGGCCATATTTAGTTCAACTCTGCTTAGGAAACTGACAAGAACAGTAGCTCCTGTTCAGTCCAATACACTGTAATTGCTGTGAACAGACGCAAGGGCTATTTGCACTGTGTAAGGCAATGGAAGTACAATAGTGCCTTTCCTTACCAGAAAAGAACTCTTGCTCATAGTACCAGAAACTTCATGTGATTCAACTCTATTTAGGACTGGGAAACAAACACTAGCTCACCTTACTAGAAACACACTCTGCTTTTGAGAAAAGAGCACTCTTCTACTCTACTGTGTTTCCTATGGGGTCTGAACAGTGAGCTTGCACAGAACAAAAGAACTGTGCTTCCTACACACACGGGCCATATCTAGTTCAACTCTGCTTAGGAAACTGACAAGAACACTAAATCCTCTTCAGTCCAATACACTGTAATTGCTGGGAACATACGCGAGTCCTATTTGCACTGTGTATGGCAATGGGAGCGCAATACTGAATCTTCTTACCAGAAAAAAACTCATGCTCGTAGGACCAGAAACTGCATGTGATTCAACTCCACTTAGGGCTAGGAAACAAACGCTAGCTCACCTTACAAGAATCACACTTTGCTTTTGAGAAAAGAGAACTCTTCTACTCTACAGTGTTTCCTATAGGGCCAGAACAGTGAGCTTGCTCAGAACAAAAGAACTGTGCTTCCTACACACACGGGTCATATCTAGTTCAACTCTGCTTAGGAAACTGACAAGAACAGCAGATCCTCTTCAGTCCAATACACTGTACTTGCTGGGAGCAGACGCGAGTACTATTTGCACTGTGTATGCAATGGGAGCTCTATAGTGACTTTTATTACCAGAAAACAACTCTTGCTCATAGGACCGGAAACTGCATGTGATTCAACTCCATTTAGGACTGGGAAACAAACGCTAGCTCAGCTTACAAGAAACACACTCTGCTTTTGACAAAAGAGCACTCTTCTACTCTACTATGTTTCTTATAGGGCCAGAACAGTGAGCTTGCTCAGAACAAAAGAACTGTGCTTCCTACACACACGGGCCATATCTAGTTCAACCCTGCTTAGGAAACTGACAAGAACGGTAGCTCCTCTTCAGTCCAATACACTCTACTTGCTGGGAACAGACGGGAGTGTTATTTGCACTGTGTATGGCATAGGGAGCGAAATAGTGACTCTTCTTACCAGAAAACAACTCTTGCTCGTAGGTCCAGAAACTGCATGGGATACAAATCATTTAGGACTGGGAATCAAATGCTAGCTCGCCTTACAAGAAAAACACTCTGCTTTAGAGAAAAGAGCACTCTTATACTCTACTGTGTTTTTTATGGGGTCCGAACAGTGAGCTTGCTCAGCACAAAAGAACTGTGCTTCCTACACACACGGGCCATATCTAGTTCAACTCTGCTTAGAAAACTGACAAGAACAGTAGATCCTCTTCAGTCCAATAAACTGTACATGCTGGGAACAGACAGCAGTGCTATTTGCCCTGTGTATGACAATGGGAGCGCAATAGTGACTCTTCTTACCAGAAAAGAAGTTTTGCTCCTAGGACCAGAAACTGCATGTGATTCAACTCCATTTAGGACTGGGAAACAAACACTAGCTTGCCTTACAAGAAACACACTCTGCTTTTGAGAAAAGGGCACGCTTCTACTCTACTGTGTTTCCTATGGGTTCCGAACAGTGAGCTTGCTCAGAAAAAAAGAACTGGCTTCCTATACACACGGGCCATATATAGTTCAACTCTTCTTAGGAAACTGACAAGAACAGTAGCTCCTGTTAAGTCCAATACACTGTAATTGCTAGGAACAGATGCAAGTGCTATTTTCACTGTGTATGGCAATGGGAGCGCAATAGTGACTTTTCTTACCAGAAAACAACTCTTGCTCGTAGGACCAAAAACTGCATGTGATTCAACTATATTTCCGACTGGGAAACAAACACTAGCCAGCCTTACAAGAAACACACTCTGCTTTTGAGAAAAAATCACTCTTCTACTCTACTGTGTTTCCTATATTGCCAGAACAGTGAACTTGCTCAGAAAAAAAGAACTGTGCTTCCTACACACACGGCCATATCTAGTTCAATTCTGCTTAGGAAAATGATAAGAACAGTAGATCCTCTTCAGTCCAATACACTGTACTTGCTGGGAACAGACGCCAGTGCTATTTGCCCTGTGTATGACAATGGGAGCACAATAGTGACTCTTCTTACCAGAAAAAAACTCTTGCTCGTAGGACCAGAAACTGCATGTGATTCAACTCCATTTAGGACTGGGAAACAAATGGAAGCTTGCCTTCCAAGAAACACACTCTGCTATTGAGAAAAGAGCACTTAACTACTCTACTGTGTTTCCTATGGGGTCCGAACAGTGAGCTTGCTCAGAACAAAAGCATTGTGCTTCCTGCACACACTGGCCATATCTAGTTCAACTCTGCTTAGGAAACTGAAAAGAACAGTAGCTCCTCTTCCATCCAATACACTGTACTTGCTGGGAACAGACGCGAGTGCTATTTGCACTGTGTATGGCAATGGGAGCGCAATAGTGACTTTCCTTACCAGAAAACGACTCTTGCTCGAAGGACCAAAAACTGCATGTGATTCATCTCCATTTAGGACTGGGAAACAAACACTAGCTCGCCTTACAAGAAACACACTATGCTTTTGAGAAAAGAGCACTCTTCTACTCTACTGTGTTTCCTATATGGCCAGAACAGGGAGCTTGCTCAGAACAAAAGAACTGTGCTTCCTACACACACGGGCCATATCTAGTGCAACTGTGCTAATAAACTGACAAGAACAGTAGATCCTCTTCAGTCCAATACACTGTACATGCTGGGAACTGTTGCCAGTGCTATTTGCCCTGTGTATGTCAATGGGAGCACAATAGTGACTCATCTTACCAGAAAACAACTCTTGCTCGTAGGACCAGATACTGCATGTGATTCAATTCCATTTAGGACTGGGAAACAAACGCTAGCCTGCTTTACAAGAAACACACTCTGCTTTTGAGAAAAGAGCATTCTTCTACTCTACTGTGTTTCCTATATGGCCAGAACAGTGATCTTGCTCAGTACAAAAGAACTGTGCTTCCTACACACACGGGACATACCTAGTTCAACTCTGCTTAGGAAACTGACAAGAACAGTAGCTTCTCTTCATTCCCATACACTGTATTTGCTGGGAACATACGGGAGTGCTATTTGCCCTGTGTATGACAATGGGAGCGCAATAGTGACTCTTCGTACCAGAAAACAACTCTTGCTTGTAGGACCAGAAACTGCATGGGATTCAACTCCATTTCTGACTGGGAAACAAACACTAGCTTGCCTTACAAGAAACACACTATGCTTTTGAGAAAAGAGCACTCTTCTACTCTACTGTGTTTCCTATGGAGTCCGAACAGTGAGCTTGCTCGGAACAAAAGAACTGGGCTTCCTACACACACGGGCCATATCTAGTTCAACTCTGCTTTGGAAACTGACAAGAACAGTAGCTCCTCTTCAGTCCAATACACTGTACTTGCTGGGAACAGACACGACTGCTATTTGCACTGTGTATGGCAATGGGAGCACAATAGTGACTCTTCTTACCAGAAAACAACTCTTTTTTCATAGGACCTAGAGCTGCACATGACTCAACTCCATTTAGGACTGGGAAACAAACTCTAGCTTGCATTACAAGAAACACACTCTGCTTTTGAGAAAAGAGCACTCTTCAACTCTACTGTGTTTCCTATAGGGCCAGAACAGTGAGCTTACTCAGAACAAAAGAACTGTGCTTCCTACACACACGGGCCATGTCTAGTTCAATTCTGCTTAGAAAACTGACAAGAACAGTAGATCCTCTTCAGTCTAATAAACTGTACATGCTGGGAACAGACGCCAGTGCTATATGCCCTGTGTATGACAATGGGAGCGCAATAGTGACTCTTCTTACAGGAAAAGAACTCTTGCTCGTAGGACCAGAAATTGCATGTGATTCAACATCCATTTAGGACTGGAAAACAAATGCTAGCTCGCCTTACAAGAAACACACTCTGCTTTTGAGAAAAGGGCACTCTTCTACTCTATTGTGTTTCCTATGGGGTCCGAACAGTGAGCTTGCTCAGAACAAAAGAAATGTGGTTCCTACACACACGGGCCATATCTAGTTCAACTCTGCTTAGGAAACTGACAAGAACAGTAGCTCCTCTTCAGTCCAATAGAGTGTACTTGCTGGGAACAGACGCGAGAGCTATTTGCACTGTGTATGGTAATGGGAGCTCAATAGTGATTTTCCTTACCAGAAAACAACTCTTGATCGTAGGACCAAAAACTGCATGTGATTCAACTCCATTTAGGACTGGGAAACAAACGCTAGCTCGCCTTACAAGAAACACACTATGCTTTTGAGAAAAGAGCACTCTTCTACTCTACTGTGTTTCCTATGGGGTCCGAACAGTGAGCTTGCTCAGAACAAAAAAACTGTGCATCCTACACACACGGGACATACCTAGTTCAACTCTGCTTAGGAAACTGACAAGAACAGTAGCTCCTGTTCAGTCCAATACACTATAATTGCTGGGAACAGATGCCAGTGCTATTTGCCCTGTGTATGACAATGGGAGCGCAATAGTGACTCTTCTTACCAGAAAAAAACTCTTGCTCCTAACCAGACTGCATGTGACTCAACTCCATTTAGGACTGGGAAACAAAAGCTAGCTCGCCTTACAAGATACACACTCTGCTTTTGAGAAAAGGCACTCTTCTACTCTATTGTGTTTCCTATGTGTTCAGAACAGTGAGCTTGCCCAGAACAAAAGAACTGTGCTTCCTACACACAAGGGCCATATCTAGTTCATCTCTGCTTAGGAAAATGACAAGAACAGTAGCTCCTCTTCCATCCAATACACTGTACTTGCTGGGAACAGACAGGAGTGCTATTTGCACTGTGGATGGCAATGGGAGCACAATAGTGACTTTCGTTACCAGAAAACGACTCTTGCTTGTAGGACCAAAAACTGCATGTGATACAACTCCATTTAGGACTGGGAAACAAACACTAGCTCGCCTTACAAGAAACACACTCTGCTTTTGAGAAAAGAACACTCATCTACTCTACTGTGTTTCCTATATGGCCAGAACAGTGAGCTTGCTCAGCACATAAGAACTGTGCTTCCTACACACGGCCATATCTAGTTCAATTCTGCTTAGGAAACTGACAAGAACAGTAGCTTCTCTTCAGTCCAATACACTGTACTTGCTGGGAATAGACGGGAGTGCTATTTGCCCTGTGTATGACAATGGGAGCACAATAGTGACTCTTCGTACCAGAAAACAACTCTTGCTTGTAGGAACAGAAACTGCATGGGATTCAACTCCATTTCTGACTGGGAAACAAACACTAGCTTGCCTTACAAGAAACACACTCTGCTTTTGAGAAAAGAGCACTCTTCTACTCTTCTGTGTTTCCTATGGAGTCCGAACAGTGAGCTTGCTCAGAACAAAAGAACTGTGCTTTCTACACACACGGGCCATATCTAGTTCAACTCTGCTTTGGAAACTGACAAGAACAGTAGCTCCTCTTCAGTCCAATACACTGTACTTGCTGGGAACAGACGCGACTGCTATTTGCACTGTGTATGGCAATTGGAGCACAATAGTGAATCTTCTTACCAGAAAACAACTCTTTTTTCATAGGACCAAGAACTGCATGTGACTCAACTCTATTTAGGACTGGGAAATAAACTCTAGCTTGCCTTACAAGAAACACACTCTGCTTTTGAGAAAAGAGCACTCTTCTACTCTACAGTGTTTCCTATAGGGCCTGAACAGTGAGCTTACTCAGAACAAAAGAACTGTGCTTCCTACACACATGGGCCATGTCTAGTTCAATTCTGCTTAGGAAACTGACAAGAACAGTAGATCCTCTTCAGTCTAATAAACTGTACATGCTGGGAACAGACGCCAGTGCTATATGCCCTGTGTATGACAAGGGGAGCGCAATAGTGACTCTTCTTACCAGAAAAGAACTCTTGCTCATAGGACCAGAAATTGCATGTGATTCAACATCCATTTAGGACTGGGAAACAAATGCTAGCTCGCCTTACAAGAAACACACTTTGCTTTTGAGAAAAGAGCACTCTTCTACTCTACTGTGTTTCCTATGTGGTCCGAACAGTGAGCTTGCTCAGAACAAAAAAACTGTGCATCCTACACACACGGGACATACCTAGTTCAACTCTGCTTATGAAACTGACAAGAACAGCAGCTCCTCTTCAGTCCAATACACTGTACTTGCTGGGAACAGACGCGAGAGCTATTTGCACTGTGTATGGCAATGGGAGCGCAATAGTGCCTTTCCTTACCAGAAAAAAACTCTTGCTCGTAGGACCAAAAACTGCATGTGATTCAAATCCTTTTCTGACTGGGAAACAAACGCTAGCTCACCTTACAAGAAACACACTCTACTTTTGAGAAAAGAGCACTCTTCTTCTCTACTGTGTTTCCTTTGAGGTCCGAACAGTGAGCTTCCTCAGAACAAAAGCACTGTGCTTCCTACACACACGGTCCATATCTAGTTCAACTCTGCTTAGGAAACTGACAAGAACAGCAGCTCCTCTTCAGTCCAATACACTGTACTTGCTGGGAAGAGACGCGAGTGCTATTTGCACTGTATATGGCAATGGGAGCACAATAGTGACGCTTCTTAACAGAAAACAACTATTGCTCATAGGAAAAGAAACTGCACGGGATTCAACTCCATTTAGGACTGGGAAACAAACGCTAGCTCGCCTTACAAGAAACACACTCTGCTTTAGAGAAAAGAGCACTCTTCTACTCTACTGTTTTACCTATAGGGCCAGAAAAGTGAGCATGCTCAGAACAAAATAACTGTGCTTCCTACACACAGGGGCCATATCTAATTAAATTCTGCTTAGGAAACTGACAAGAACAGTAGATCCTCTTCAGTCCAGTACACTGTAAATGCTGGGAACAGACGCCAGCGTTATTTGACCTGTGTATGACAATGGGAGCGCAATAGTGACTCTTCTTACCAGAAAAAAACTCTTGCTCCTAACCAGACTGCATGTGACTCAACTCCATTTAGGACTGGGAAACAAAAGCTAGCTCGCCTTACAAGAAACACACTCTGCTTTTGAGAAAAGAACACTCATCTACTCTACTGTGTTTCCTATATGGCCAGAACAGTGAGCTTGCTCAGCACAAAAGAAATGTGCTTCCTACACACACGGCCATATCTAGTTCAATTCTGCTTAGGAAACTGACAAGAACAGTAGGTTCTCTTCAGTCCAATACAATGTACTTGCTGGGAACAGACGGGAGTGCTATTTGCCCTGTGTATGACAATGGGAGCGCAATAGTGACTCTTCATACCAGAAAACAACTCTTGCTTGTAGGACCAGAAACTGCATGGGATTCAACTCCATTTCAGACTGGGAAACAAACACTAGCTTGCCTTACAAGAAACACACTCTGCTTTTGAGAAAAGAGCACTCTTCTACTCTACTGTGTTTCCTATGGAGTCCGAACAGTGAGCTTGCTCAGAACAAAAGAACTGTGCTTTCTACACACACGGGCCATATCTAGTTCAACTCTGCTTTGGAAACTGACAGGAACAGTAGCTCCTCTTCAGTCCAATACACTGTACTTGCTGGAAACAGATGCGACTGCTATTTGCACTGTGTATGGCAATGGGAGCACAATAGTGACTCTTCTTACCAGAAAACAACTCTTTTTTCATAGGACCAAGAACTGCATGTGACTCAACACCATTTAGGACTGGGAAATAAACTCTAGCTTGCCTTACAAGAAACACACTCTGCTTTTGAGAAAAGAGCACTCTTCTACTCTACTGTGTTTCCTATAGGGCCTGAACAGTGAGCTTACTCAGAACAAAAGAACTGTGCTTCCTACACACACGGGCCATGTCTAGTTCAATTCTGCTAAGGAAACTGACAGGAACAGTAGATCCTCTTCAGTCTAATAAACTGTACATGCTGGGAACAGACGCCAGTGCTATATGCCCTGTGTATGACAATGGGAGCACAATAGTGACTCTTCTTACCAGAAAAGAACTCTTGCTCGTAGGACCAGAAATTGCATGTGATTCAACATCCATTTAGGACTGGGAAACAAATGCTAGCTCGCCTTACAAGAAACACACTTTGCTTTTGAGAAAAGAGCACTCTTCTACTCTACTGTGTTTCCTATGTGGTCCGAACAGTGAGCTTGCTCAGAACAAAAAAACTGTGCATCCTACACACACGGGACACACCTAGTTCAACTCTGCTTATGAAACTGACAAGAACAGCAGCTCCTCTTCAGTGCAATACACTGTACTTGCTGGGAACAGACGCAAGAGCTATTTGCACTGTGTATGGCAATGGGAGCACAATAGTGACGCTTCTTAACAGAAAACAACTATTGCTCATAGGAAAAGAAACTGCACGGGATTCAACTCCATTTAGGACTGGGAAACAAACGCTAGCTCGCCTTACAAGAAACACACTCTGCTTTTGAGAAAAGAGCACTCTTCTACTCTACTGTGATACCTATAGGGACAGAAAAGTGAGCATGCTCAGAACAAAATAACTGTGCTTCCTACACACAGGGGCCATATCTAGTTAAATTCTGCTTAGGAAACTGACAAGAACAGTAGATCCTCTTCAGTCCAGTACACTGTAAATGCTGGGAACAGACGCCAGCGCTATTTGCCCTGTGTATGAAAATGGGAGCGCAATAGTGACTCTTCTTACCAGAAAAAAACTCTTGCTCCTAACCAGACTGCATGTGACTCAACTCCATTTAGGACTGGGAAACAAAAGCCAGCTCGCCTTACAAGAAACACACTCTGCTTTTGAGAAAAGAACACTCTTCTACTCTACTGTGTTTCCTATATGGCCAGAACAGTGAGCTTGCTCAGCACAAAAGAACT